>NW_007117791.1:0-750 GCF_000164805.1 Carlito syrichta
CTGCACAGGATACCTGCCTCGGTTCCTGGAGCCCTGGTGCTATGGGTCCCAAGGCAGCCGGCTCTTCTGATCCAGGGCACTGACGTGGGGTGGGGGTGGGCGGCTTTGGAAGGAGGCTCAGTTTCAGCTGTGCTGGGTCCCTGGGTCTGGCTGTGAATGGCTCCTTGGCTCCTCTCTGGCACAGGGAGAACCGGGCTGTGGCTGGGTGCAGTTGGCTCCAGGTAGAGTCAGCCTCCTGAGAAGTGGCTGGGCTGCCTGAACTGCCCCTGTGAGAAGGGGCGGGGTTGGAGTGTCTTGGGTTGGGATCTTTTCCAGCTGAGCGACTCAGCCCACACTTCTGGGCCTTCAGGGTTTGATGACCCGGCGGGTGGAGCCTTGCAGCCTCTGCTCTGGAGCCAGGAGCCCTACAGGACCCGGGTCATACCTTTTCTTTGACTTAAACCCTTGGGCTGCTGGAGAGGTCACCCTGGATGCCAGGGAGGCTTAGTTGGAGAGTTCCCTGGCATTTTAGAGAGAAATTATGACCTCTTTTAAGGGTCCCTAAGCAGAGCCCTCCTCCCAGCTAGGACATACGGGACCACGGAGCCCTGGGCTCACCAAACCCTCAATGGGAGGGAACAAAGTGGCAGAGCTGTGGGAAGTAAATTCCAGGCTGGGCCGAGCCACAGTTTCTCCAACCATACCCCCATCCAAGGAGGTGCTTGCTGGCATGATGTGTACCTGCCCACCACGTTGCTTTCTTGTGCACTA
>NW_007117792.1:0-645 GCF_000164805.1 Carlito syrichta
CAGGCTGAGCCACTTATCCCGGCAAATTTTTTAGTAATTAGATTATTTAACTTTTATCTTTGAGTATAAATGAGGTAGGGTGCCAAAACCGAAAAACAACCCAGGATTTATTTATAAAAATTGTGTATTTATTCTTACATGTTTAAACTTCAGTCACCTTCAGAGTACTCTCTGTTTGATGCAATATACCTATTGAGACATTTTTCCACTGCTCAAAACAGTTTTTGAACTCTTCGATGCCTTTTAGTGTTTCTGTCATTTTTTGTTTCACCTCTTCCACATCAGCAAAAGACTTCCCTTTGAGAACTTTTTCATCTGGGGAAACAAAAAATTTGCTGAGGGTGAGACCAAGTGAATGGGGGGGCATGAAGGTTATGTCATTTTGGGTTAAAAACTGCAGAACACTCAGTGTGGTGTGGGCAGCTATGCTTGCAAATCACCCATTATGAAATGGGCAAACTCGTTGAAAGAATCTCAACAACAACAAAAAATCCCTGACGCTGAATGCAGCCTCTCAAAATGATGGTAGCGGGTACTCTGATGCCAATGGCTTCCTGGATCACTAGCCTATTGAGGGAAGCCTGTGCTACATGGGGGCTCACCCTCAAAAAGATAATTCCGGTTTTTTTTGTCCCCCCCTCGTAA
>NW_007117793.1:0-600 GCF_000164805.1 Carlito syrichta
TTCATGCCTATTTCTTCCCCCTTCCCCTGTGGTCTTGTCCTTTCCCCTTACAACTCTATTTTGCAGTTTCCTTATTGCCTTTTTTTCAATATTTGTACACTTTTCTCCTCTTCCCTATACAGTGCTGCCTCTAATTTTGTTTATCCCTTGTTCAGTTTTCAGTCTAACTCTCCAGTGTCCTCTGTGAGGACGATTTTCCTTCTTTTCTGTTGACATGCTATTTGCCATTCCCTCTTTCTAGTGTGATTCATATGTCTGTGTTCTTTAAAGAACTTTGCAACTACAGGTAAAGAACTGAACAGAATTTGGGCAAGTGGGGAAATAGCCTGGGAACTGCAAAGAGAAGAGTAGGAAAGTGGCCTATGGGTTTGAAGGGCTGTGCTGGGTGTCACATAGTGATGGACCTTGGTGAGCCAAGCCTTCACTTGCAAATTGGTTGGAATGTGGTCATTGAATAAAAGGTGTCACAGAGCTAATTCAGATAGACTTTGGAAGCCTTTTCAATTTTAGGGTTTTAGGGTGGTCCCATTAATTCTTCATATTATGATTCTTCTAGTAAATAATCACAAGTTAGCATTCTTAGTATGTCTAAGTTTGTAT
>NW_007117794.1:0-713 GCF_000164805.1 Carlito syrichta
CCATCATATGATGACTTATGAGGGCTGGCATATAACTACCTGCACTCAAGGGTCATTTGACCTCTAGGTGGGGTGGAAGTGGAGAAATTCTTTTCTGTCTACTGGTGTTCCCTATAGAACCAAGTTCAAGTTGCCTACAATGGTAATTTGCTTAAGTACCTGTCCTTTTTAGCCTCCTTCTTTCCCTGACTCTTTGTTCCACTCCTCCACTGGTGTTTCCTCAGGTCACCTTCCAGATAAATGACTTGTGCTTTCCTTTTTATCCCATGATCTGCTTCTGGGGAAACAAAAACTGAGACAGGAGGTTTTTAGTGGTGTGCCTTTCTTCCCTTCACATTCTAATGAACATAACACAGGAAGATGACATAATCTCACTATGAGAGAGGATGAAAATGGAATCGACAGTGTGCCTAGGGTGGAAAGTGATGGGGTTTCAGCAAGCAGCTAGTTCTCTTTCAGATGAGGACACTGAATCTCAGACATGTTCAATAACATGCTCCCATTCCCACAGTGAGTGAAGGGTAGACCTGAGAATGAAATTCCATTTATTTCAAAAGTCTGCTTTTCCAACCATGCTAGAAGTGGGATCTGGCCTGCAGATATGAACTGACAGCCGAGTAGTGGCTGCCACCGTGATACATGCCATGCAGTCCCATGTTCAACACAGCCCATGGCTGGGCTTGGTGGCTCAGCCTATAGTCATAGCACTTTGG
>NW_007117795.1:0-733 GCF_000164805.1 Carlito syrichta
GCTGCTGCTGTTTTCTTCATTCCCATGACTCTTAATCATTTTTTTTCTGGTTTAAAATTACATTCATCTCTAGGGGTGTCCTCCTCACTATTTGCTAAATAACGCAGTACACAGTGTCACATCATGTTCTGCTTCTGTCCCTGGTGAGGACAAAAGTGGAACCTATGTGAGACATTGTGAGACCGAGTTGTCAGAAGTTCTCCAGTGCTGCCTCCACTGAAGGCCTTAGTCCTAGACTTTGTAAAAAAGAGCTTTAATCCAGGGTAAAGTTAATAAGAGCCCCTGAGGTTTTGAACTGAGTGCATATCCAACCCCTTGAAGGCTCAAGATAGACAGAGAACTTGGGTAATCTCTAGAGGCCCCCCTTCCACTTAGGTTGGCTGAATACTTTCATGAAGCAACACATGCCAAGAAATCTCATAGACACTAACATAACTGGCTTTCTTCCAAAAGTGTCACCTCTTGGCTGGAAGTCAACATCACAGTTCACCACATCAGATATTATACCCCAGCAATAGGGAAGGCCTGATCCCAGACCCCAACTAGCACCACTTTTCAAGACACTCCTGTCATTCAAGACACTGTGAACCAGTGCAAGGTACTTAGCACAGGACTGCCACAAATGACAATTGAGAAACTCACCATACCAGGGTCTTATATAGCCAAAGCAACCAAAGTGTGCCTAAGCCAGCAAACTACCCAACCTTAAATAAAAAAGAAATAGTCTACCCAA
>NW_007117796.1:0-686 GCF_000164805.1 Carlito syrichta
CGATTAATCATCAAATCAGTGCAATTGGGATGTGTATCACCTCAAGCATTTATTATTTCTTTATGTAAAGAGTATTCTCATTCCACTCTTTTGGATATTTTTAAATAGGGAATGTTGTTTTTTATAGTCAGCCTTTTCTCAATCGAATACTAGGCCTTATTCATTCTAACTATATTTTTGTACACATTTGCAGACTATTGATTAGACTTTTTTTCTCACATGAGCTAGACCTGCGGGACAGACAAGGATCATATTTCCTTGTTTGTGTTTTATGATTAAAGCATAGCGATTTTGGTAATAGACACAGCCAAAAATCCCATAGATTAATTTGCAAGTACAAAGTTCTTGTATTCCTGTGTCATTATCACAGCTTCTATTAATGACGGTATTTTCTTTCCTAGATTCCACCATAAATGGAAGAAAGGAAAAGTTTTGGGGATCAAGTCTGAAAGAACAACATGGTTGTTCATTGCCTCTTCCTATTTAGAAAACACCTCCAAATATGAATACACATATGTACGTATGCTACATGCATAATGTATAGGCACATGCCCTCAAGATAAAGAATAGTGTAGCATAGACATCTGATCTTGTCTAAGGGATCAATACTTTTGAGATACAGTCTAAATTCATACATGATCCTTAAAAAATATTTCTTGCTGGGCTCGGTAGCTCAGCCTGTGATC
>NW_007117797.1:0-417 GCF_000164805.1 Carlito syrichta
GTGCCAGAAGAGTGAATGAAGACAACTGTAGATGATTTCAGCTGCTGAAGCTTCCCTCTCTGTGCCTTGTCTCTGTCTGTGGCCTGATATTCAGAACCATTAGCATCACATGATGTTTGTTATTTTTATGCCACAAAGTTTAGAGTAACTATTGTGCATTAATAGGTAACCAGAAAATAATTACTAAGATAGTTTTATATGCTAAATTAGTATGTTTAGAATTTTACATATAATTCATTTAATCTTTACCACAACCTAAAAGACAAGGGTTTGTGTGTCTTTCTTTTTTTGAGCCGGAGTCTCGCTCTGTTGCCCAGACTAGAGCGCAGAGACATACTCATGGTCATTGCAGACTCGACCTGCTGGGCTCAACCTTCTAAGTAGCTGGAACACAGGACACTCCACCATGCCCGGCTA
>NW_007117798.1:0-767 GCF_000164805.1 Carlito syrichta
CCCCGTAGAATTAGGCATATGTCGGGTTTTAAGCAGTGTTTGTATTAAAAACTCTTGGGTTAAGCATTGTCAGCCCCAAATTAGTATACTAACCTCTGCTTTTACAACGGGATGTAAATGATAAAGCGATAAGCCCCTTTCAGACATTCCTACAAGGTGGCAGCAGACTCAGAGGCACCAGCTGCTCTCTATCACCGGTGATAATTTATTCCAGTGATAATTTACACACAGTGGCTATGTAAACCTGCAGGGAACAAAGACTTTTATAAAAGTAACCACCTTGCTATAATAAGCTTGTGATATTTTATAAATTCCCAGAATTAGTATATGATTTTCTACCCCACATTCACTATATGGGTTTGCAGCATTCATATTTAAAACTTTGTTAAGTTTGGCTTTTGTTGTCCCATAATGACCATGTTATGTTATGTAAAGCAAACAAGCTTTCCTAAGCATACCTTGGGATGGAAACTTAAAGGGCTAATGTAACCCTTTGCCTGCCAGCTCAGGTTACTTCATACGCAGGGACTGTATGGACCTAACTTATCAAACATTCCACTCGGTCGATTAAGTGGGTTTCTGTCAATCATGGGCAGCACCCACCAATACCAAGTGTTCCCGTACCCATTAGGAGAAATTACCCAATCATGTAGAATCAGGTTTGAAGTTCTTTCCCCTCCCTCTGTAATTGTGCATAAAAACTGCTTGCCATTATGAATCGGGGCTCTCATCCCTGAAGCTGCTGCTTCGGGCGTGAGCCCAGACTC
>NW_007117799.1:0-489 GCF_000164805.1 Carlito syrichta
CCCACAAAAAAAATGAAATACCTTGGCATCTTCCTAACCAGAGACGTGAAAGACCTTTACAATGAAAATTACAAAACACTGCTCAAAGAAATCAAAGCCGACATGAACAAGTGGAAAAATATCCCATGCTCATGGATCGGAAGAATCAACATTGTGAAGATGTCCATCTTACCTAAGGCAATCTACAAATTCAATGCAATACCCATTAAATTACCAACAACATTCTTCTCAGACCCAGAAAAAACAACACAGGAATTCATATGGAAACACAAGAATAGCCAGAACAATCCTCAGCAAAAAAAACAAAGCAGGTGGTATCACAATACCAGATTTCAAACTTTATTACAAAGCTACAATCATCAAAACAGCTTGGTATTGGTACAGGAACAGGCATATAGATCAATGGAACAGAATTGAAATTCCAGAAGCAAAACCTTAATTTCTCAAACAACTCATCTTCGACAAAGCCCCCACCACCTACCAATGGGG
>NW_007117800.1:0-751 GCF_000164805.1 Carlito syrichta
GCTCCCACGATCCTTCCTCCTCAGCCTTCCGAGTAGCCGGAATTACAGGCATGCGCTACCACGCCCGACTGATTTTTTGATTTATTGTAGAGATGAGGTCTCACTGCCCAGGCGGGCCTCGAACTCGCGGGCTCAGGCAATCCACTCACCTCAGCCTCCCAAAGGTGCGGGATTACAGGCTGAGCCACCAAGCCCGGCTGTAAAACATTATTTTTAGGTAACAAAATTAATCTAAGAATAAGGGATTTCTGTTTAAAATAATGACAAATTAGGTAATTCAGATTATCCTTCCTGTTGAAGAGGCATGATATATATTCTTTTTTTTTTCAGGTAAGATTTCTTTATTCTCATCAATTATTCAATTATTTATTTACAGCAGTATGAACTCAATTATATTTATTTTATATTTTTAGGTTATAATTCAAGTTATTTTGTTCCTCAAATGTCTTCATTATGGATGGTGGATATATATTCCTTTTTTTTTTTTTTTTTGAGTTGGAGTCTCACTCTGTCGCCCAGACTGGAGTGCAGTGGCCGCTCCTGGCCACCGCAGCCTCCACCTGCTGGGCTCTGGCAATACTTCCGCCTCAGCCTTCCGAGTAGCTGGAACTACAGACGCGCGCTACCACGCCCGGCTAATTTTTGATGTATTGTGGAGATGAGGTCTTGTTGCCCAGGCGGGTCTTGAACTTGCGGGCTCAAGCAATCCACTCACCTCAGCCTCCCAAAGGCGCAGATTACAGCTGAGCCA
>NW_007117801.1:0-688 GCF_000164805.1 Carlito syrichta
CGGGCTTTTTTTTGTAGGAAGTTTTCTTATTACGTGGTCGATTTCCTTGATTGTTATTGGTTTATTTAGGGTCTCAATTTCTTCTTGTTCCAACCTAGGTAGGTTGTGTGATGTCAGAAAGTCTTCCATTTCCTTATGGTTTTCAAGTTTGTTTCCATACAAGTGTACGTAGTAGTCTCTAATGATCTTTTATATTTCTTCAGGTTCAGATGTGACTTCATCTTTTGTGTTTCTGATTATGCTTATTTGGTTTTTTCTAGTTTTTTCTTGGTCAGTCTAGCTAGGGGACCATCAATCTTGTTTACCCTTTTGAAGAACCAGCTTTTTGTTTCATTGATTTTTTGTATTATCTTTTTGTCTTCAATGTCCTGGGATTTGGGCTTTTATTTTGGTGATCTGGATTCTTCTGCTGTAATTAGGGTTTTTGTGGTCTTGCTTTTCCAGCTTCTTTAGGTGGCTTGTTAGGTTGTCAATTTCTGTTCCTTCCATTTTCCTCATGTGTGTTTGTAGGGATATAAATTCCCCTCTTATTACAGCTTTTAAGGCATCCCAGAGATTTTGGTAAGATGTTTCTTTATTTTCATTTGTTTCCAGGTATCTTTTGATCTCTATTTTGATGTCATCATTGACCCAGGAGTTATTTAGCATCATGCTGTTTAGTGTCCATGTCTTTGTGGGTTTTGGGGGG
>NW_007117802.1:0-825 GCF_000164805.1 Carlito syrichta
TAGTAGTAGACATGGTACCCAATCGGTGGTGGGTACCCATTTCTCCCCACAATCCCTCTCTCCTTTAGCAGTGCCTGGTGTTGTTTGTGTTTGTGTGCCCAATGTTTAGGACCAGTTTATGAGCAAGAAAATGTGGAACATTATAGCACTCAGTAAATAATCTTTCAGTAACAGGACAGAATTGAAGAACAAAAACTGAAAGAGGCATGAGACTGGTTTCTAGTCTTACTTGCTAGAATTATGGTCTCCAGTTTCATTCATGTTTCTGCAAAGGACATGATTTTGTTCTTCTTTATGGCTGTGTAGTATTCCATTGTGTCCATGGACCACATTTTCTTCATCCAGACAACTTTTGACGAGCATCTGGGTTGGCTCCATGTTTTTGCTATTGTGAGTAGTGCTGCAGTGAACATGTTTGTGCAGGTGTGTTTTTGGTAGAATGATTTATGTTTCTCTGAAAGTGAGCTTGCTGTTGCTCCATTTTTAGTGCTTTGAGAAAACACTACACTACTTTCTGAAAAGGTTGAACCAGCTTAATTCCCCCAAACAGTGTAGATGCATTCTCTTTTTTCTGCAGCATCGCCAGCACCTGTTGCTTTTATACTTTTTAATATCATGTTGGCTCTGTTTTAAATTGATCACCTGAGCCCAGCAGATTGAGTCTGTGATGGCTGTGAGCATGACACTGCACTCCAGCCTGGGTGACAGAGTGAGACTGCAACTCAAAAAAGTATTTAATTGGATAATTAATTAAGCCTAGGCAGTCACTCAGACTCCATCTTGAAAGATTGGCTCTTTCAGGTTCACATTTGCTCACATTGGGGA
>NW_007117803.1:0-564 GCF_000164805.1 Carlito syrichta
CGTATCCAGATTGAGCCCATCAACAATGCTTGAGTCCTGGGGAGGGACTGAGCTTCTAAGAGCAGCAACCCATCTGTTACCAAGCTTGTCCCATGAACAGCTGCAAGGCCCGCTTCACCAAATATGGGTGAGATGTTGGGGGCACAGGCTGCTCTATTCTGGAGTCTGTGGATCTAAGGGGGAGTTGAAGGGATCGCCTGACTCAGGGAAACAAGAGTGGCACCAGCAGTATCCTTCCGTGGGAGCAGCTTTGAGGGTGACTTTAGGGCGGTGGGTACCAACTGCTGGTGGCATCTTGGCAGTAGCAGCCCTGACCTCTCCACAGGAGGCTGGACCCAGAGCCTGGGGGCACTGAGTATTCCACATGAGTGTTTCAATGACTTGCATTTGAAAGCAACCCTCCCATAATCCCTCCCCCCCCCCCCAAAATTGGGGAAAGTCTGTGGGCTGTCTAGCCATTGGGACAGAATTTGTTTTCCAAACTGTTTGTTCCTGTTCATGGAGGCTTCACTGTCCTCTGGGTTATGGAAGGCTACGAAAGCTGGATTGTACCTTACAGTTTTT
>NW_007117804.1:0-436 GCF_000164805.1 Carlito syrichta
TTCTGAGACACAGTCCTTTAACACTGCGAAGGGGTCTGCTGGTCAGACGTGTGTGTAGTGGACCCATGGGACGATCCCGTCCACTTTGAGTGTGGTGGGTGTCGTTAGGATGACGATGTAGGGTCCTTACCAATGTAGCTGCAGCGTCTGGTGCTGATGTCTGCAGATGTACACCCAGTCTCCTGGCCGGTAGCAGTGTGGATTCAGAGGCAGCCCGTTTTCGTAGAGGGCCTTTAGTGCAGGCCACACTTGTTCATGTGTCCTTTGCAGTGCTTTTAAGGAAAAAAGGAGTTGCTGATCATCAAATTCAACAAGTACCTCAGGTTTTAAAATTTGGAATAATAGGCGGTGGAATGCCAAATATGATTTCAAAAGGGGTGAGGCCCCATTTTATAGGGGGAATTGCATACCCTATAGAGGGCGAAGGGGAGGAGAG
>NW_007117805.1:0-632 GCF_000164805.1 Carlito syrichta
CCGGCCACCGCAGCCTCGACCTGCTGGGCTCCAGAGATCCTTCCGCCTCAGCCTTCCAAGTAGCCGGAATTACAGGCATGCACTACCATGCCCGGCTGATTTTTTGATTTATTGTTATAAAAAGATTAAAGGTTTTTTTTTTTTAAAAAAAAAAAAAAGGTATGTGCAAACATTCCAAAATCTGAAGAAATTCAAAATCCAAAACGCTCTCAGTCCTCAGCATTTTGAATAAACAATACTCAACCTGTCCTGCCCCACCTGCAACACTTAACACTTTTCTTGTTTCTAGGGCTATGATTTTAGCCCAGAATGCACTTCCCTACCTTCCTTACCCTAACTGCCACCTCCTTCAAGAAGCAATTTCTGGCCGGGCTCGGTGGCTCAGCCTGTAATCCCGCGCCTTTGGGAGGCTGAGGTGAGTGGATTGCCTGAGCCCGCGGGTTCGAGACCTGCCTGGGCAGCGAGACCTCATCTCTACAATAAATCAAAAAATCAGCCGGGTGTGGTAGCGCATGCCTATAATTTCGGCTACTTGGAAGGCTGAGGCGGAAGGATCGCTGGAGCCCAGCAGGCGAGGCTAGGTGGCCAGGAGCGCCCACTGTATTCCACTCTGGGTGACAGAGTGAGACTTC
>NW_007117806.1:0-540 GCF_000164805.1 Carlito syrichta
ATACTACGCAGCCATAAAAAGAACAAAATCATGAATTTCGCTGCAACCTGGATGGAACTAGAGTCTATAATACTGAGTGACCTCTCACAAAAACAAAAATCCGAATATCACATGTTCTCACTCATATAATGGACCTTGAACATCCAATGCAATACTATGAGAAAATGACGGATGGTACTGGGAAACTATGGGGGGGAGGGGGATGGGATTAACAGTAGCAAATATATGTCGGGGGATGGGAAAACACTTCTTATCTACAGGGTGCCTGAATGAAACGTCATTGTACACCTAACCCTTAACTGTACCCCACAAAACCATAATAAAAAATACTGATTAATGAAAAAAAAAAAAAAAAGAAAATCTTCTCTCGGCCGGGCTCGGTGGCTCAACCTGTAATCCCAGAACTTTGGGAGGCCAAGTCAAGTGGATTGCCTGAGCCCGCGGGTTTGAGACCCGCCTGGGCAACTTGGCGAGACCTTGTCTCTACAATAAATCAAAAACTATCCAGGCGTGGTAGCGCGTGCCTGTAGTTCCAGCTAC
>NW_007117807.1:0-503 GCF_000164805.1 Carlito syrichta
GGAGGAATGTTCAGCTAGCTGGTGAAACCATTCCTGGTTGTGTCTGTGAGGATGTCTCTGGAAGAGATTAGCATTTGAGTCAGTACACTGAGAAGAGAAGACCGGCTGTCACCGGTTTGGCTGGCCATTATCCAGTTCCTTGAATCCCAGAATAGAACAAACAGGCACAGAAAGGATCAATTGTTGCCTCCTTAAACTGGTACATCTAAATTCTCCACCCTTGGACATTAGAGCTCCTGATTTGGGGGCCTTCAAACTCTGAGATTGCTAGCAATGCTACCCACTCCCCAAAGTTTTCAGACAATTGCTTACGAGGGGGAACAAAAAAAACCCGGAATTCTCTTTTTGAGGGTGAGCCCCATGTAGCACAGGCTTCCCTCAATAGACTAGTGATCCAGGAACCCATTGGCATCAGAGTACCAGCTACCATCATTTTGAGAGGCTGCATTCAGCTTCAGTGATTTTTTGTTGTTGAGATTCTTACGAGTTTTGCCCATTTCATA
>NW_007117808.1:0-556 GCF_000164805.1 Carlito syrichta
CTCCCATTCTGCTGCTGCCCCCACCAGCTCCACTCCACTGCCCAGTTGTTTCCTCCAACCCAATGGCGACATCACCCGTGCCCTCCCCCCACCTCCGAAAAGGGAGTGCGGACACAGAGTCATTGGGTCATTGGGCCCGAGTGGAACACAGAGCAACCCCTGGAATTCGCCAGGTCGTCATCAGAAGCATCAATGAGATGCAAAACTGAAAGGCAAGATGAAGAACGATCACACCTGGGTGGACGTTGCCTTTCTGGTAGGTAGCTCCCCCAACCCTTCAACCACACTGTCTGCAGTCTCCACTGCTCTCCTGGCAGCAGCCTATGGCGCCAGAGATGACAACTTCCTTCCCCAGCCACTGCTTGCTTGCCATGCTCTAGCTGTTTCTCATTCGGTGGGTGTGGGTTCGTTCCTGACCCGTGTGTGTGTGTGTGTGTCTGTGTGTGTGTGTGAGTGCGAGTGTGTGTATTCCCGAGAATGCTCAGTGGCATGTAGCGACTCTCTCCGTGAGCCCGCACCAGGAATCTCCACGAAACTTCTCCCATGACTGTGCTCA
>NW_007117809.1:0-791 GCF_000164805.1 Carlito syrichta
TCATCACACCTACTCATAGTTCCTCATATCTACTACCATACAGAGAACACAAACTCATCCTCCAAAGAAGCTATGATATTTATAGAATCACAGCACTGCTAAAATAATTGCATCATATTTGAATCACTTTTAACAACTACATTTTTAGACTAAAGTATCTGCAATCAGGATATTCTGGCATCTCCAATGGGTCATATTTGCTTTGCATGTATGTAAAAGATTGATTTATAGACTTTTAAAAAAGCCAAGGAATGCTATTTCTTTAATTTTTGTGTCCATCTCTTGCTAAACTGAAATAATATATAGTTTTTAAGCAGTTATTTCTTCTTCAGGTACCATTCAACATGGTTCACACTTTCCAGGCTAAGTTTGAGATGTGCCATTTACAAAATTATAATTTCTGATTACCGATTTGGTGAGGAGGCAACACTGATGGACATGCTAAACACTGACCTCGATGTAGCAATATATTAAGTGACAAAATACAACTCTGAACCGTAGACCTTTAAGTTGTTGTTTGTGTATACAGTCTTTGCATATTTGTAGTGAAATAAATATAAAGAATTGGGTAAATCATTCATTCTTTACACATTTTTTACTTAGGCACTAGATAGAAAGAAAATAAGTCATTATCTTTTAAAAAGAGGTTTATAATACAGTTGATGGACAGTTGTACTAAACAAAGAAGCATGCACTGTTACAGCTGTTGTAAAAGATGTGTATGGAGTGAGTGTTATTTAGTGGGAGCATTTTACTCGTTAAGAATAGAGGTTATGTTGAATGAACAAAGG
>NW_007117810.1:0-807 GCF_000164805.1 Carlito syrichta
TATATAGATTTAGTCACAAAAACTGCAAGACTGCATGGTTGCCCTTTATAATTTGTCATTCTAATTTGTTGACCAAGAAATGATGTTAGTTTTGCATTGAGTTAATTTCAGAAATGGGCGCTGATATTATATGCTACTGTCCTTTACCTTTCTACTTAGTGTTCTTTCCACAATGTTTTTTTTTTCTTAATAAACTGGGGATGCTTTTGTGTCCCTCATAATTTTCTAGGTGACTAAGGATGACACATATATATTTACCAGCACAGTTTTATAGACTGAAGAGACAAACTAGTAGAATTGACTTTCTGGAGTAAACCATATCTTTCTTTAAAAAGTTAGAGTGATTTCTAGGATTTGGTACCTTTAAACTGTTGTTTAGAACCTAAGGAATGGTAGTTTTCATTCAATGCAATGATCCTTGAAATCTGGATGTATCCTTGAATAAAATTATAATAGACTTAAAATGTTTTGTTTTTTTATTTGATATGAAATTATTTATGGCAGTTCAAGATATATCTTTTTGAAATAAACAACCTTGTCTGAAAAATTGTCATACTATAATAATTTTTTTAAAACCTTTGTACATGAAAGACAGCAGAGAATATATCTATGACCTGGCAAATCCTCCTGGCCAACTTACTCTACATTTTGGGTGAATACGAAGAAGCATATTAAATTTGCCAAGTATTGTTAGCAGTCTATTTTCAGCATGATAGTCACAATCAGTAACAGACTGATCTGCCGCTTGAAGTACACTAACTTTCTCAGTAGATTTGTCATGCCCGTGGCAGACCGTGAAGTTGATGA
>NW_007117811.1:0-673 GCF_000164805.1 Carlito syrichta
CACTCTGTATTTTCTGCTTGTTAATTTTGATTAAATGTTACAGATGTACAATCCTTAGAGAAAAGTTTCCTTTGTATATTTGAAGGAAATATAAAACCACGTTCCCTTTATATTTTAACCCAATTTATATTTTAAAAGACTATTTACATTGAATCCCCTAGTATTTCCTCTACCTAAGATATAATGCTGCACTCTGCAAAAGTATCCAATTAATCTGATACTTTTAATCACCTAGCATTTACAATGAGGCACACAGAAAAAAGGAGAATTTGGGGCTCAATATATATAAACCAAAATAACATAGAGATTTACAAATGAGTTAGTATTTGGGCTCTGCTTTAGTATAAAAATTTAGATAATTGAAAATTATGGAAAATAGATTATGATGTTAGTGAAAGCAAAGTGCAAATCCTGCAGAAAAACAGCTCAAAAGCTGTTACACACTACTAAAAACATCCAAAAGTTTCTAAACTAAGGAAAGTGCTAAAATATTATTTTGTTTTGCTGTAACCGAGCTCCAACAGGATTCCATGACCATAATAATAAAAGAGTACCTTATGGCCAACTCCCTCACATCCCATCCCAGTTTGGGAGATTCTCGGTCCTCTCAATAAAGACTGCTTTAAAAAAAAAAAGACTACCTCGTTTAGAGGATTCTTGAATGGTCACTTAA
>NW_007117812.1:0-652 GCF_000164805.1 Carlito syrichta
CCATTTCTTCATGTGTTTGTTGGCTGCTCGGATGTCTTCTTTTGTGAAGTGTCTGTTCATATCTTTTGCCCATTTTATAATGGGGTTGTTTGTTTTCTTCTTTTCAGTACGTTTGAGTTCTTTGTAGATCCAGGATGTTAAGCCTTTGTCAGACCTAGAGTTGGCAAATACTTTTTTGAAGTCTGTAGGCTGTCTCCCTGCTCTCTTGATGGTTTCTTTGGCTTTGCAGAAGCTTGTCAGTTTAATAAGGTCCCATTTGTCTATCTTCTCTCTTATGACCTGTGGGTTTCGGGTTTTGTACAGGAATTGGATGCCAGTTCCGATTTCCATGAGAGTATTTCCTTCCTTTTCTAAGGTTCTTATGGTTTTGGTTTTACATTTCGGTCTCTGATCCATTTGGAGTAAACCTTTGTGCATGGGAATAGATACGGGCCCTGTTTCAATCTTCTGCATGAGGTCAGCCAGTTTTCCCAGCACCATTTACTGAATAGGTTCTCCTCTCCCCAGCGGTAGGCGGTGGGGGCTTTGTCGAAGATGAGTTGGTTGAGAAATTGAGGTTTTGCTTCTGAATCTCAATTCTGTTCCATTGATCTATATGCCTGTTCCTGTACCCCTACCAAGCTGATTTGATGATTGTATCTTTATAGTAAAG
>NW_007117813.1:0-775 GCF_000164805.1 Carlito syrichta
CAACAAAATGCAGATCAAAAATATTTGGAAAAAAAATAACCCAAATAAAAATACAACATATCAACCATGTACATAGCATTTGCATTATATTAGGTATTATACGTAATCTAGACATGATGTACAGCACACAGGAGGATGCGTGTAGGTTCTCTGCAAATACTACTCAATTTTATATGAGGGGCTTGAGCATCTCTGCAGGTTTGGGTATCCAAGAGGGTCCTGGAACCATCTCCCATAGGATCCGAGGAAGGCTACAGTGCTGAGTAGCTATTGGTCTCTAATTGATTGGTCGGACCATCGTGTATCTGGTTTTCAGCTGTAATAGTGATCATTTGAGTTAATCATGAACAGAATTTAAATACTTATAAAATCCTTAGAGAGATTGTGTTTCACTTTATTAGGATACTGCAGTACTTGGGTGTTTATTTATTTATTTATTTTTGAGTTGAACTCTCACTCTGTCACCCAGACTGGAGTGCAGTGTCTGCTCCCGGCCACTGCAGCCTCAACCTGCTGGGTTCCGGGAATCCTTCCGCCTCAGCCTTCCAAGTAGCCCGAATTACAGGCATGCGCTACCACGCCTGGCTGATTTTTTGATTTATTGTAGAGATGAGGTCTCACTGCCCAGGCAGGTCTCAAACCCGTGGGCTCAGGCAATCCACTCACCTCCGCCTCCCAAAGGCGCGGGATTACAGGCTGAGCCACCGAGCCGGCTTGGGTGTGTTAATTAGCAGCCTAGAGTTATTTGGATATCATTTACCGGTTAGCAGACCTA
>NW_007117814.1:0-779 GCF_000164805.1 Carlito syrichta
CATTTTTATTTTTGCCATTTGCTTTTCTGATCCTGGCGTCTTGGGGAAGCAAGAACCCCTTAAGCTTTCCAGTGGGCTGGGGACGACCACTGTGTGACAGGCCCAGTGAGGACTTACTAACCTGGCCCAAATTGACCTTGGGACATCTCGGAGTCACTTCAGTTGGACTCACAGATTGCTCCCTCCTTCCTTTTCACATCTTTGTGGTGCTCAGTTGCAGGAAGGTACCAGAGTTTACTCAACCTTTCTTTTGTGGATAGACATGTGCATTGTTTTATCTTAGCTGAGGGAACAACACATAACCTGCAATGGAAACAATCCCCAGAACGCAAAGAGAAGCACGGGATATAATCCGTCAACTATTCTTGTTGAAACTCTAAATCTGAGTCTAATCATGAGGAAACAATCGGAGTGTGAAACTTCCAAGATAACTTCCCTATATTTTTAAAGAACACTAGGACTGCCGGGCTCAGTGTCTCAGACTGTCATCCCAGCAATTTGGGAGGTCAAGGTGAGTGCATTGCCTGAGTCTGCGGGTTCAAGACCAGCCTGGGTAACTTGGTGAGACCTCATCTCTACAATTAAAAAAAAAAATTCTGTAATCCCGCACCTTTCGGAGGCTGAGGTGAGTGGATTGCCTGAGACCGCGGGTTCGAGGCCCGCCTGGGCAACTTGGGGAGACCTCATCTCTACAATAAATCAAAACTTAGCCGGGCATGGTGTGCATGCCTGTAATTCCAGCTACTCGGAAGGCTGAGTCGGAAGGATTGCTGGAACCC
>NW_007117815.1:0-761 GCF_000164805.1 Carlito syrichta
CTCGTTGGCTAACCAGCTGGCTAGCTAATTATGTCAGCTAGTTAAATAGCTGGCTATCCAGGTGGCTAGAGAGGTAAAGAGCTAGTTAAGTCAGCTGGCTTGCCACCTGGATATCTAGTTAATTCAGGTAGTATATTCACTTGACTGGCCAACTGCCTAGCTCATAAATCAACTAGTTAAGTAAGCTGGCTAACCAGCTGACTAGCTATTTAAGTCACCTCATTAAGTCAGTTTGCTAGCCAGCTCACTAGCTAGATAAAAAGCTAGTTAAGTCAGATGGTTACCCAACTGACTAGTTAGTTATTTCAGCTAGTTAAGTCAGCTTGCTAGATAGGAAGATAGCTAGTTAAGTCACCTAGTTATATCAGCTAGCTAGCTAGTTAAGTAATCTAGTTATGTCACCTAGATAGGTAGTTAGCTAGCTAGGTAGCTAGCTAGTAATTTCAGCTAGTAAAATCAGCTGGCTAGCTGGGGTGCTTGCTAGTTAAGTCAGCTAGTTAAGTCAGCTCGCTAACCAGCTGTTTTAACTAGTTAGCTTCATAGTTAAGTAAGCTGGCAAGCCAGTGGGGATACCTCAGGAGCTAGCTATTTAAGTCAGCTGTTTAGCCACCTGTCTAGCTAGTGATGTCTGCTAGTTGTCAGCTGGCTACACAGCTGGCTATCTAGTTTTTCAGCTAGTTGAGTTAGCTTCGCTAGCCAGCTGGCTAGCTGGTTAAGTACTCTTAGTTAAATCAAGTGGCTTAGCCAAATGGCTAGCTAGA
>NW_007117816.1:0-634 GCF_000164805.1 Carlito syrichta
ACAGAAGTTCTCTATTGTGGATAACAGGTTCTTATCAGATATACAAATATTTTCTCCCATTCTATGGATCATCTTTTCACTTTCTTGATAGTGTCTTTTGATGCACAAAAGTTCTTAGTTTGAGGTAATTTTCCTTTAGTTGTTTGTGCTTTCAGTGTCAGATCTAAGAAACCTCTGCTGAATCCAAGGTCATGAAGATTTATCCCTATCATTTCTTCAAGAGTTAATATTTTTACCTCTTATATTTAGACCTTTGAACCACTTTGAGCTCATTTTTCTATGTGGTGTAAGGAAAGGGTACAATTTTATTCCTCCAAATGTGAGTAATCAATGGTCTAACACCATTTGTTTTATTTAATGATCTCAGTACTTGTTCTCTATTGTCAACAACCAATTGACCCTAGAGGTGTGGATTTATTTTTGGACCTAGAAATTCAGTTCCATTGATCTCTATGTATATCTTTGTGCTAGCATCATGCAGTTTTCTCCTAATTTGCAGTCAGATTTGAAATTGAGAAATACGAGCCTCCAAGTTGGCTTTTCTTTAGCATGATTGATTTGGCCACTTGGAACTCCTTAAAATTTCACATGAGTGTTATGACTGGCTTGCCCACTTTCTGCCAAAAGGATGTTG
>NW_007117817.1:0-419 GCF_000164805.1 Carlito syrichta
GAGGTCTGGCCCGTGGCCTTGGGAGCGAGGGCCGCGGCCGCGCCCCTCTCGCCCCCGCGCGGCCGGGCTCGCGCCCCCCCCGCCCTCGGTGGGCCACGCTCTCCGCCCTGCGCGCCCGCCGGCGCCAGGAAAGAAGTCCGCGGGCTGAAGCCACGCTTTAAGAATTAACATGTCGAAACGCGTGCCATTTAGTGAGAGGCGTTTTGGGCAAAGAATCAATTTAAGTTTGACTGACCGACGGACTTGACTGTGTTAATTCCGCTACCGGGAGAAAAAATCCATGCGTCGCAAGCCCCTGACTCCCGCGAGCGCCTCGGCGCCGGGTGTCTGTCCCGGAGCCCCGGGGCGCGCCGACGCCTCCGTCCCGCCTGCGAGGGGAGGGCGCCCCACGGGGCCCGCGCGTCCCAAAGCCCCGCCTG
>NW_007117817.1:1371-4282 GCF_000164805.1 Carlito syrichta
GGAGGCGCGTCCCTCCCGCCGGGGTTGGAGAGGAGTCCGGCTGGGTCCTCCCGCTGGGTCCTCCCCCAGGACCGGGCCCTGGCTGCGCCGGGCCTCCTCCCCCGCCCCTGGGCCTGGCGGGTCGATAACGCCCGGGCAGAGGGGAGCGCCCGTCGCCGGCCAGGGTCCCCGACGAGCTCGGCTGTGGCGCGGACTGGTGGTCAAAACCGAGCCCGCAAGGAGGAATTCCGTCCCCGCCCACCTCTCCTCGGCCCACCGGGCTTCCTCCCGGATGGGGCGACGCAGGCCAGGTGGTTCGGCCCGAGCGTGCGGGAGCGCGGGGACGACGCGTGCCCGCGAGGGCAGACAGAAAGCTCTCCCAGGGCCTGGTGCGCGAGCCTTGTCCCGGCTGCCGGGCAGCGGACGGAGCCCGACGTCGGGCGGGCGTGGGAGGCTGCGGCAGAGGCGGGAGACCGGATTGGGGTGGGGAGGACTGAACCGGCACCGGGGCGGCTGGACTGGCTGCGCCCGGCCTCCCGCCCCGCAAGGAAGAGGAGGCCCCGGGAGCCCTGCCGCTGGGGGTGGGCCTACCTGCCAGACGGCCAGGACGCGGCCCTGGGAAGGAGGGCTGTGCCGGCCCCTCCTGCAGTAGCCCGTGTGCTCCGGGCGCTGGCCACAATTATAGGCGCTGAGCTGTAAAGAAAGCGCGTAGAGTTCTACCCCGAGACCCAAATCCTCCTCCCCTCCTTTGTCCACGGGGAGGGGGAGAGGATTTGAGGGGCCTCCGCCTCCCCTCAGAGCCTCGTGTGGGTCCGGGGAGGTCAGTCCATGAAGGGGGAGGCGCCCGAGGAGCCAGGAGGGTGCGGTCTTGCCGGCAGGGGCAGGTGTGAAGCTCCATAAAGCCAGTTGTGCAGAAAACTCACCTATGTCCTGGCATAAATCCCGAGTTCAGATTTAAGGTTCCAACAGGCGCTTTCTCTCTGGGATCTGCCCAACCTCCCCACCCCCCCCCAATCTACATGAGACACGATCCTCAGAGCTAGGGTCACGTGGGTGTCCCGGCCCTTTGGGGGTCTCAGCAGGCCCTGCCCCTGCCCCAAAGGCGGGTGCCCTGAGCCATGCAGGTGTGCTCGCCAAGCGTGCTCAGTGCCGGGCAGTCACCAGGCCTGCACCCTGGAGTGGGTTGGGATCTGGTTCTGCTGGCAGGACAGCTGTGTCCTGTCTAGGGAGAGGCGGGGAACCGGTGGCCTCGGAGGGGCCCGGAGGCGGCTGTGAGCTTGCAGGGCGGGAAGGCTGCGTCCGAGCCTGGAGACGTCCGCAGCCCCTCTCCCCCGGCCCCGTTTCCCGCTGGCTGGTTCCTGAAGTCAGCAACCCGGGCCTCGGAGGGGGCTGGAAATCGCGTCACCGTGATGTTTTAATCTCACTGAAAAGTGTATTAAAGGACCCGACGTAACTCGCGTGCGATGCCCCGATGGAAGCAGAGATTGCAGCGGTGGGCCTCTGTCTCGGTGACCCATGTCGTGTTTATATTGAAGCCTGGGCAGCTAATCTAATGTGCAATAACAGGGCTGGCCTGTGAGAGAAAGTGTCCCCGATTCCACTTTGTTCCTGAAACGTAGAGACTCCTCACAACTCGACTCCTCTCGTGAGCCAGGCTTCTTCCCTTGGGGGCCTCCTGAGAGCAGGGAGGCAGGGCCGCGGGGACTCAGAGCTGCGCTGTTTCCTGCCCAGCGCCTGGTCGTTGACTCGCAGAGGCTTTTTGGCCTCCCCTGGCATGACGCGGCCAGAAGGGTGCCCGGACGCCTCCACGCTCTGGGGACCTGGGCCTGTGGGGCCTGTGGGGCCTGTTTCCCGGGCCAGCTGGTACCCTTTCTCCGAGAATTTCGACTTTAGCACTTTGCTTCCAGGGTGTGGCTTAGCCATATGACCCGTCGCTTGGATGTCATCTTCCGCACGTTTGGATCACTAGGAAGCTCCCCTGGGGTTCAAAAAAAGTGGTCTTGTGCGGATTCTTGGCACCGTCTTAGACGGAAACAAAACGCACCCCCGCTCCACCAAGGGGCTTGAAGCCTCACCATCGCACCCTGCACAAGCATGCTTTATCAATAAAAACCAGCATGCGTCAGAAAATTACAATTTTTGTGCAACGTAAAAAGGTGTATTCAAACTGTTAATTATGGGGGGTTGTGTGAATGAAACCCTAGCAGTGACCCGTTTAATTTTGCAGTAATTACTGACAAAATAAGACAAGGATGAATCACAATACAGTATATTTATCTTGAGGGAGAATATTGTGCTGACGTAGTTACACCAAAGAGTAAGAGAAAAAAATTCAGGGAAGGGTGCAGAGATAGACAAGAGGCACAAAAATCACACCCTGAAGCCACTTGGGTGAAGACCGCGGAAGGCGGGGGGCTTTGCCAAAGAACCCAACAACGCTTAGAGGCGCCCGCCTCCTCGGCTCCTAACCCAGGGCTCGCGAACCGTCTCCCCGGGCAGGGTCCAGCCTCGGCGCCGCCGGTTCTCCAGCTTGGGCCGGATTTCGCGGGCCCGAGAAATGTGGGAGGCAGAAGAGGCCGGGGGCGCCGCCTGGGCGCGCCGTGTCTCGCGGGGAGGCTTGACCCCGTAGCCCGCGGAGCGCGACGCCCGGATGACCCTGAAAACGCCCCTAGCCGGGGCCAAGCCTGGCAGGGCGGCGTGCAGGAGGAAGAAGAGGGTCGCGGACGCCCGGTCGCACAGCTCACTGCCCGCGGGCGAGCGTGAACGGCTTCTCCCTCTCTTGCAGGACCCTTAGCGCCGGGCGCGGAAGGGGAAGCGGCCTGGAGATGTGGGTGCCAGTTTCCATCTGCAGCCCTGGAGCCCAGCGGCGGCTCGGCCAAGGCCAGGGGACCAGGCCGCCGGACACCAGGCCGGGGCCCCCGCTTGAGCCACT
>NW_007117817.1:5555-8573 GCF_000164805.1 Carlito syrichta
CGCCCCGCGCTCGGCGTCCTCCCGCAGCCTCGCCCTGCCCGCGGGGCCCTCCCGAGCGCGCCGTCCTCCCGCCTGGCTCTGCCGGAGCCTCCTGCTGGCGGGACCCCTTCGAGGGCCTCTCCCGCCCGGGACTGGCCTGTCCCTCTCTCCCGCGCTCCCGTCTGACCCCTTCTCCCTCTCCAAGTCCTGCCTGGGGGCGGGCGGCGCGCTCTTGGTTTCCCCCCTTCGCTGTGGTCTCAGCCCTTGGGCGACGTCGAAGTCCGGGGCCTGCGCCGCTGGGAGGCCTGCAGACGCCGACACGTGGCCCGCGTCCTCCAACCGGCCCTAGAAGCCGCTGGAGCCGGCCCGGGGCTGGCAGCGGGCCGCGGTCTGGCCCCACGTCCCGGGAGCTGCCACCAGACAGGCCGACCGCCCCAAGGCCACAGCAGACGAGGCAGCCCTCGCATCACGTCCCTGGGGAGCCCGAGGCCAGGGGCAGAAAACCCGCCCGGCTTGGTGTAAAGACCCCTGGGGCGAGGGAGTCAGTCCGCAGGATCCCCCAGCCCCCTGGAGCGCTCTGGGCACAGACCTTGGGAGGGGAGGGCGGCCCAGGCCGAGGCTTTCCGTTGCCCCGCGGCTGGCCTCAGACCTGAAGTCCAGGCCTGTTTGTCTGAAAGCCTAGGGCTCTCGTACAGCGCCTTCTGCACGGCACACACACGGACCCGCAAATGCTGGTGGTCTGGGTGGCGTCCACACGTATGCGGGGGGGTGCGCGCATGCGCGCGCGCAACTTCTTCCGAGGATGGCTCGGTTCTCTTCTTTGAACAGCGTGACTCCAGGTGCAACAGGAGGCCAGAAGCGTCTTCTTCCTTACGTCCAAGTCGTTCTCGAGCGAGAGGCCGCGAAGTTTCTGAGCTGCGAGAGAGGAGAGTTCGGCCAGGCGACAGGGAGGCCCTCGGCCGCCCTCGGGTCGGGCGCGCCTGACTTTGCTGGGAAATGACGCAGGCGCTCCCATTCTCAAGCGTAGCCTCCGGGGACGCGCCGGCGGCCCTGCCAAGCCCGCAGGGGCCGGAGGGAGAGGGCGGGGGTCTTCAAACGGCGGTGGGGCTGTTTTCCCGCCCTTCAAAGAGTCGCTGGGGAGCAGGGCTGGGCGCAGGGGAGGGTTCCCGAGGCCACCGCAGGCGGCGTTGATGCGCCAGGAGGAGGCGCGGGTCGGCGCGCGGCCCCGCCCCCGCCCCCGCCCCCGCCCCCGCCCCATTGGCGCTGCCCGCGCCTGCCAGTCATCCCCGCTTGGCAACAAGTCGCACCTGCCGCTCGGGGCCAACACTAGGGCGGGGGGCATGGCCACGCGTGCGCCCGCGCGGGGCCCAGGGCCCATCTGGTCAGGAGAGGGGGCATGTGCAGAGCACCCCGAAAGCCCAGCCCCAGCCCGCTCTCACGGACGCCAAGCCGCTCACCTCCCTCTTAGATGCCCCGAGAAACGGGGGCAATGGTGGACTCTGAAACAATTTTCAGGACTCTGGTGGAAGGCAGCTCGACCTTTTGAAAGTCAGTCACCCAAGTTCGCCAAAGCATAAAGCACTCCGGCAAAGCACACTGGAGTGCAGGGTGCTTATAAAATACGTTGCTCCATTGATATGGAAAATAATGTGCCAAGCCTGATTCATACAAAGCATTTTCAGGGGGTCTTAGGCTATTTAGTTTAAAATCTAAATTGAAAAGCAGAGGAAAGGGATCCTGCAACTGCTAAGTTGATAATACAGTTTATAATTTGTAAACCATTTCCTTTATTTCGGTCTTGCTGACTTCCCTAACACCCTGGAACTCGCTGCACACCCATCGCCTCCTAGGTTATCAAAGGAAAAATGGGTCTATAGCATTCCCCAACAATATTCGTGCTTTTTTGTTCATCCACAATGTAACTGATATTTGTACGTAGGGCATGGGCCAAATAAAAAGATTTAGCCATCGCGGTTGGTGAAATAAGAAGGTGGCTAAAAACTCAGGCTACAACCTGGATATTGAGTGAAAAATAAATATGAAAAGATGTCTCCTTTCAATGTAATCATATATTACTTGATAAGTTTACTATTACGTGCTGAATGGCCTAAAATGAGAGCAGTCTAATCTGCGCAGAGATCAATTTGCAGTTGCACCGCATACTATAGCAACCCTGCAATAAAAAAAAACCTACAGTAATAATCATAGTAATTGAGAGGAAGGAAAGCATTTTTCCTGTGCCTTGGACAAGCAAGAGTCGGGAACTGCACAGTCTCAGAAATTTTTTTCATAGGGGGGACAAAAAGAATAAGAGGTGCCACGTGCCCACTGCCCAGCATCCCTAAACATCCTGCTACAGCCACCGCTGCCGTCTGGATCGCCCTGATGCGAGGATTTCGGTGGCAAGACGGGCGGTCACGTGGGACTGCTGAAGGCTCCTCTGCACCTTCACCGACCCCCGCCCCCAGCGCCCGCGTCTCTTTCTCAGGGAGCCTGCAGAAAGGCTCCCTGCACCCCGCGAGGACGCGGGCGGCGGCCCTCGGCTGGGGGGGTTCTTCGGGAAGTCTTTGGGCCACTCTCAGGTTCTGGTGGACGCGGAGGCGTGGGCGCCCTGGCTGAGGTTGAGCTTGGAAATCTCTTGCGGGTCCCCGAATCCAGGACACTCCGAGGTCCATCACGCCACGAGGCCGGCCTTTCCGCTTCAAAACGCGGGAAAACGGCGTCGGTCGCGGGTCGTGACCTTTCCCGTCCCCCAGCCCACACACGCGTTTCGATTCGAGTTCAGGTGGGCCGCGCGCATCCCGCGCCGTTTAGGCCCGCAGCGCGCGGAAGAGGCGCTCCCGAAAAGCGTGGGCCAGAGCGTTCTTCTGCCGTCTCAACAAACTTTCTCAGCCGTGGTTGAGCGGCTGGATTCCAGATCCATCTTGCGGCGTTCGACCTTCCCGGAAATTCCTTTTCGAGAGGAGGAAGCCGCCCGGGAAGGGGCCGTGCCTGCGACCCCCACGCTCGTTAAAAGACCCCCCACCACGAAGGGCTGGG
>NW_007117818.1:0-729 GCF_000164805.1 Carlito syrichta
CCCAGACACATAATAATTCGCCTAAACAAAGTAACTATGAAAGGAAAAATCCTAAAGGCAGCAAGAGAAAAAGGCCAGACTACCTACCAGGGAAAATCAATTAGAATAGCAGCAGATTTATCAACAGAAATCCTTCAGGCCAGGAGAGCCTGGAGCCCTATCTTCAAAGTTCTAAAAGAGAAACAATTTCAACCAAGAATAACCTACCCAGCCAAACTAAGCTTCATAAATGAGGGAGAATTGAAATCTTTTCCAGACATCCAATCCCTACGAACCTACGCCGCTACCAGGCCACCTCTACAAGAAACACTTAAGAAAGTACTGAACACAGAAGAAAAAGAAAAAAGAACAACAGCATTCTTCACAAGAGTACAGGCAAAAGATTAAAAACACACATGAACCAACTCCAAAACCCAAAGAAAGACAACAAATAAACAGGAACAACTCTGTAAGAACCTTATGACAGGGATCAACTCTTGCATTTCAATTATTAGCCTAAATGTGAACGGACTAAATGCACCACTGAAAAGACATAGATTGGCAAAATGGATAAAATATCATCAGGCAACAATCTATTGCCTTCAAGAGACTCACCTCACTAGAAAGGACATCCACAGACTCAAAGTAAGAGGATGGGAAACAAACTTCCAGGCGAACGGAATACAAAAGAAAGCAGGAGTAGCCATCTTAATTTCAGACAAATACCCATCAACTATTAAAAATCAAGAA
>NW_007117819.1:0-3744 GCF_000164805.1 Carlito syrichta
GATCCACAAGAAACTCTAACACTCAGAAAAATCAGACAAACATTCCCTTTGAAAAGTGTACAAAATACGTGATTGGACACGTTTCATAAGAAGAGATACGGGCAGGCAACAAACACATTAAAATTGCTCAACCTCACACTTCATCAAAGAAATGCAAATGAGACCACTTTGAAATACCGCATACCCACTGTAAGACTGGCCATCACTAATAAAACAAACAGTAACAGAGGCTGGTAAGGATTTGGGAAAAATAAATGCTTCTGCACTGCATGTGGACTGAAAAGTAGAGCAACATCTTTGGAAAATAGTGTGATGGTTTCTAAAGGGACAAGATATTTACCTACCATGTCACTCAGTAATTCTACTATAGAGAATATA
The DNA here is from genome assembly GCF_000164805.1 of Carlito syrichta. Lineage (NCBI taxonomy): Eukaryota > Metazoa > Chordata > Mammalia > Primates > Tarsiidae > Carlito > Carlito syrichta. The sequence goes on from NW_007117819.1 coordinate 379, forward strand.
CCTGGAGGAACACAAATCATATTACAGAAAAGATACCTGCACAAGTATGTTTTTTGCAGCTCTAATCACAATTGCAAACAACATGGTACCAACCATGTTGCCCATCAAAGCAAGAATGGATAAAATAAATGTGGTATATACACAGTGGAATATTATGCAGCCTTAAAAATGGACAGATATAAGGATTTTGTTGAACGTTTGATGGCTATGAGATAGGTCGTTTTCAGTGATTTATCACAGAACAAACAGAGTTCAATGTGTTCTCACTCATGAGCTGACTTGATCACTCTTAGTGCTGTAAGAAAGTGATTGGTAGTCGTGGAAAACTGTTTAGGGCTAGGGGTGAGAATGGCAGTGGAAGGATACTGCTAAGGAAGCAAGGGGCATACCTCATCAAACAGGGACCCTGCATAATCAATGTTTGTATATCTAACTGTGAATTGTACCCCACGTTTTTTAAAAAATTACAATAAATTAAATAGATGAAAGCAGTAAAACATGCAGCTGACTTTATTTTATTTTTTATTTTTTTATTTTAAAAATGGTTGCAATTCAGGTTTGGGCCTAGAAATGTTCATTATGCAGGGATTGATTTTTAAGAATTGTATAATACAACAATGATATCTCCTTTCCCTTTTAATACGTTGGAATACATGGTATAATTCTGCCTTCAAAATTCACAACTACAATGTTTCTCACATAAATTATGAATGCTTTATTCTGCCTAAATTGAAACTTGTTGAGATTCCAGAACTATATCATTCTTAGAAAACTGAACCTTGAAATTCAATGTACCTAAGGGATATTAAAAGGCAGAATGCATAATAAATCTTAAAAATTTTAGGAAAAAAACATTATCTTAATTTAATACAGCTTTTCCATTCTTAAAATTTGTATACATTTTCTTGATGCACGTTGTGTTTTCTGCTTGTTAATTTTTATAAAATGTTAGATATGCAATCCTTAGAGAAAAGTTTCCCTTATATATTTGGAGGAAATATAAAATCACATTCCCTTTATATTTTAACCCAATTTATATTTTTAAAAGTGTATTTCCAGCTGGGCTTGGTGGCTCAGCCTGTAATCCCGTGCCTTTGGTAGGCTGAGGTGAGTGGATTGCCTGAGCCCGCGGGTTCGAGACCCACCTGAGCAGCAAGACCTCATCTCTACAATAAATCAAAATATCAGCTACTTGGAAGGCTGAGGCAGAAGGATCGCCGGAGCCCAGCGGGTCGAAGCTGTGGTGGCTGGGAGCTGCCACTGCACTCCAGTCTGGGCGAACGAGTGAGACTCCAACTCAAAAAAAAAAAAAAAAAGAAAAAGAAAATGTATTTCCTTGGAATCCCCTAATATTTTGTCTACCTAAGATATAATGTTGTACTCTGCAACTAAGTATCTAATTAATGTGATACTTTGAACCATCAAGCATTTAAAATGAGGAACACAGAGAAAAGAGAATTTGGAGCCCAATATATATAAAACAAAATTACATGGAGACTTACAAAATACTAAGTATTTGGGCTCTGCATTAGTATAAAATTTTAGATAATTGAATATTCTGGAAAACTGATTATGATCTTAGAAAAAGCAATGTTAATATCCTCTAGGAAAAACTGATCAAAGGCAGTAACACAATACTAAAAATATCCAAAAGTTTGTAAACTAAAGAAAGTGCTAAAAAATTATTTGGTTGTGCTATAACCAAGCTCCTACAGGACTCCATTACCATAATAATAAATGACTACCTCGTTATCAACGCACTCAGGTCCCTTCCAGGTTGGGAGTATCTCGCTCTTCTAAATGCAAACTACTTTTTAAAAAAGACTACTTGGTTTAAAGCATTCTTGAATGGTTACTTATCCCTGGAGAAATTTTTGGATAGCTGTGAACACATGGTTCTCTTCACTTTTTGGGAATGAAATCCACCATGTCTACTGCATTTGGCAGAGCACTGTACACAAGTGCTTGAAGCCTAAGGATTTCTCAGTAGTCACAGTCCCTTCCATTATGATGTCAAAATTCTGTGGCTGATGTCATAAAAAACAATTTAATATGCTTGTTTTCATGACTTTACTTACCTCTTTTAATGTAAAAATTAGCCTTTTTGTCAATCTACAGATTCAATGAAATGACCGTTCATTTGACATCCTTTTTCTCAGACCTGGAAATTACAATAAAGTATTCATATGAAACCATAAAGAATCATGAATAGCCAAAAGAATCTTATCAAAAGAAACAAAGCAGGAGCTATCGCAGTTAAAGACTTCAAACTTTACTATATGTTTACAGTAATCAACACAGCCTGGTATTCGTACAAGAATAGGTCCATAGGCCAATGGATCAGGACAGAGAATGAAATCCTCAAATTTTCAACCAACTCATCTTTGAAAAAATCTCCAAGACCCATTGGGTAATGGAGAACATATTCAGGAAATGGTGCTGAGAAAAGGCTGACAACATGCAGAAGATTGAAACAGGACCCCTGTCTATCACCATACACATTTACTCTAAATGTATCAAAGACCTAAACGTAAAACATCATATTATAACAATCTTAGAAAATACAGGCGAAACCATTAGGGAAACTGGAACCGGAAACTAATTTATCTTCATAGCCCTAAGAATTGTATAATACGCCAATAACTCCTTTTCCTTTTAATATGTTGGTATACATGGTATAATTCTGCCTTCAAAATTCACAACTACAGCGTTTCTCACATAAATTATGAAAGTTTTATTCTGCCTAAATTGAAACTTGTTGAGGTTTCAGAACCCATGCCTTAAGACGTAAGTTAGACAAGTGGGATCTCATCAAATTCATACACTTCTACAAAAAAAAAAAAAGAGAAACCATCAGAAGAGCAGGGATACAGACAATAGAATGGGAAAAACTATTCTCTACATATATATGTGCAAAAAGGAATAACATCTGGGATCTACAAGGAACTCAACCACTCAGAAAAATCAAGCAAACATTGCCTTGGAAAAGTGTGTAAAATACGTGATTGGATACTTTTCATAAGAAGAGATACGGACATCCAGGAGACACATAAAAATTGCTCTGCCTCACTCATCCTCAAAGAAATGCAAATGAATTCCCTTTGAAATACCACATACCCCTTGTAATACTGGCCATCATTAATAAAACAAACCATAACAGATGCAGGTCAGGATTTGGGAAGAAATAAATGCTTCTACACTGCACGTGGACTGAGGAGTAGAGCAACATCTTTGGAAAACAGTGTGTTGGTTTGTAAAGGGACAAGATTTTGACCTACCATGTGACTCAGTAATTCCCCAGGAAGGATAAGCCTGGAGGACTGAAATCATTTTACAAAAAGATACCTGTAGTAGTATGTTTTTTAC
>NW_007117820.1:0-718 GCF_000164805.1 Carlito syrichta
CGAAATCAAAGCTGACACGAACAAGTGGAAAAATATCCCATGCTCATGGATTGGAAGAATCAACATTGTGAAGATGTCTATCTTACCTAAGGTAATCTACAAATTCAATGCAATACCCATTAAATTACCAACAACATTCTTCTCAGACCTAGAAAAACAACACAGGAATTCATATGGAAACATAACGTCCAAGAATAGCCAGAACAATACTCAGCAAAAAAAACAAAGCAGGTGGTATCACAATACCAGACTTCAAACTTTACTATAAAGCTACAATCATCAAAACAGCTTGGTATTGGTACAGGAACAGGCATATAGATCAATGGAACGGAATTGAGATTCCAGAAGCAAAACCTCAATTTCTCAAACAACTCTTCTTCAACAAAGCCCCCACCACCTACCAATGGGGAGAGGAGAACCTATTCAGTAAATGGTGCTGGGAAAATTGGCTGACCACATGCAGAAGATTGAAACAGGACCCCTATCTATCCCCATGCACAAAGGTTAACTCCAAATGGATCAGAGACCTAAATGTAAAACCTCAAACCATAAGAATCTTAGAAAAGGAAGGAAATACTCTCATGGAAATCGGACCTGGCATCCAATTCCTATACAAAACCCGAAACCCACAGGACTTAAGAGAGAGATAGACAAATGGACCTTATTAAACTGACAAGCTTCTGCAAAGTCAAGAAACCATCAGAGAGCAGGAGACAGC
>NW_007117821.1:0-815 GCF_000164805.1 Carlito syrichta
CCGTCAGTCGGGTCCTTCCTCTCTCCGAGATCTCTGAGCGGCACTCGCTCCCCTGGGTGGAAGGGATTCTGGGTTCTCCTCGGTCCAGGGAGTTCCAGAGGGCAGCGAGCTTCTGAGCTGTGATGAAAATCGGTCCCAGGTGGACGACCTATTTCCTTTCGAACAGCTATGTCTGTGGCCCCGTTTCCTTCAGAGGGGTAGGAAAAAGGCCCACCAGAAACAATTTCAAAGTTCCTTCAACGATCGATTGACTCAGATCCCGAGGGATACCAAATACCTAGTCCGGTTTACTTGTGTCTCTGAAAGATTCCTAGCGATCATGATGCCAAACCACGGATCGAAAGCCTGAACTGTCTCAGTCTTACATCCGATGGAGTTTTCTTTGGATCTGCCGTGGGGCGGGGCAGGCTGCCACTCGGCCTACGGTAGAACGTGACTTTAAAAATGTCCGAACGCCTCCTGAGACCTAGCCATGGGAAATTCACCTCAGGAAAAAAAAAAAAGGACGAACAAAAGACTCTAAGACAAACGTACCGATTTCTTATGAAACGCTTTCTTCAGGTTCCATTTCTGTGAAAGACAACTCATAGTAGGATCCGTTTACTCATTTAGACCGAATAAGTCTTATGTGTACACAAAGCGTAACGAGATCGTTTGCCACACAGGCCCCTTTAAAATTAGCTCTGCTGGAACTTTTTCCTATAAGATGAATTGAAACTCGAATCTTCATTCTCTAGCAGTCTGCTTTGAAATATCATTTCTGTCAGAGCCCTGGCAAGATACCAGCATTACAAAAGAAAACAAATCCTTATGGA
>NW_007117822.1:0-680 GCF_000164805.1 Carlito syrichta
CGGAACCCTGCTGAGGCTGGGCTGCGTGGGATCCCAGTGCATTGTTGAAAGGGTACTCAGTCAGCCTCTTCTGATGCACAACCAATAATGGACATGTAACTTTACACAACCTTTGGCCACCTGCCAAACCTTAAACAATGCAAGACCAAAGAGCCATGACCATAGAAAAATGTAATGCCATACCCTAAGACTTATTATTTTGAAATTGTTTGGAATCATTCTGAAGAATAAAACACTACGTGTATGCAAATAGCTGAACAGCTGATCCTTACGTATTATTAATATTATAATTTCCAGGTTTGGAATTCATGAAAGTTAGACTGCTGCCCTTTTAACAAACTGCGAAAAAAATGGTGTTAAGACTTAAAAGTTTTTTCTTACATTTCCAGCTTCTTACATCTCTGGTGATTTTTGGGGTCAATAGATTTATTGTTAAACAATGAAAGAAATGTCACTGTGACCCACATTTTTATTATGTTGATTTGAGTTGAGTATCTGAAAACAAAAAGTTTACCCCTCCTGAATTAAAAAAAGTTTACCCCTGCTAAGTTCCTTCCTGAATATAATAGTAATATGTCAATAGTAATCTGTATTTTTTAAATGCATTGTGTCATTTGATCCTCAAAACAACAGACAAATGAATATCTTTCCCTCAACTGCAGAAATGAGACACTGAAGCT
>NW_007117823.1:0-748 GCF_000164805.1 Carlito syrichta
CACCTCAGAAAAGAATAAACCTCTTATAGTTTGAAGATGGGACAAAAGAGAGAATGAAATTTAAACTATTTTTTGAAATAAAAGGATTTAATATAAACATATAATAAGAACATGTCTAATGAAAGTGCACTTGAAAAAACGTGTAAAATAAACAACTTAGTTTCTCTGAAGCACAAGATATATAAAGAAAACTGTTCTAGACCTGCCATTAAGGACCCAGGCTCACAGAACCTGGCCATCTGTGAAGACAAGACTGTTTTCATTGGTCATTGCCAGTCCAAATGCAGAGAGGTGGGAAGGGCAGAGAGCAGATACAACTTAGGATGACCAGTGTCCCAAACTCTGGGCCGAGGGATCTGCAGGTGTTCTCTAGAAGTCTGCTTACTCACTCTGGGGTACATACAACTTCCATCCCCACGTAAAATGAAGGTTCAAGGACACGAAGTCATTATCTAAAATCAACTACTGGCAACCCAATGAAGGAAATCACTAAAAGGAAACACAAATAAGAGATCAAGATGTAAAATGCCACATAGGAATGGCACAGTAGATGGCAGGCTGAGAAAAAAAGTAAAAGATAAAATACAATAAGCAGAGAAAATTGAAGTACCAAGTATACAGAAGGTTCCTCAGGAATTCCTATTGTAGCAACTTGGGAAGAAAGTGAGACAGACACCACCCTGAAACAAAAACTCCTAGAAGTTATTCAGAAAACTTCCCTCATCTCATCAGTGATGCAAAAATTCAA
>NW_007117824.1:0-556 GCF_000164805.1 Carlito syrichta
CCAACACAGTAGCATTGGCACGGTTAGGAGGTTCTAAAACAGATGCAACTTAATATCCTTGACCCACTGACCAGAAATCAGGAAGGCCAGAGGTGCTATCTAGAGGTGGAGAACGGAGAGTCTTCTGGTGAGGCCTAGTGTCCAGATGTCAGGCACGAGCAAGGGCCTCGCACGAGGCTGATTTATCACATTTGCAACGTTCAGGGATGGGGAGTCAGAAGACCCTATGACCACCTCAGCTCTGTGTCTGAGTCTCTGAGAGACCATGGTAAGAGTATTGACATAGGGGGCGGTGGGCTCCATTGCCAGGTACCAGACTAGGTGACTCGTGAATGTTAACTTAAATAATTTGGCAAATCACTGATTATCTCCAATTCCCCAGTGGAAAATAGATGAACTAATTTGTCTAATCTGTAAAGTCACCTCCAATTCTGACATTTTGGTATTCTGTGATTCTACAATCACAGAATCTAGTCCCAGAGATCTATGATACCTTCGCATGGGCTCCAGTAGCGGCACTTGGTCCTTAGCGCTAATGTCCATTAGTCACTGCTTC
>NW_007117825.1:0-718 GCF_000164805.1 Carlito syrichta
AGCCATTGTTTGCTTTCCGGAAAACAACAGTCTTCCATGGGAGACATTCCTCCAAACGGCACGTCACTGAATGGGGGGGCAACAAGTATTACAGTGGCTTGGTCTTTGGCGTGACGCCTGATTCTCCCTGTTTTTCAGCGTGTATTATCCTACATTGAATGCAAAGGCCTAGCAGAGCTGTATGCAACGTTTCCTGTATACAAAGTGCACAACTCCATGGTGCCACACTGAGCGACATGACCGGTTCGCTGTCATCTTTGGGAAAGCATGATTTGTTCACCTACTGAATTCTAAAGTGTTTTTGATTTGACCTGTCCGTCTCCTATCCAAAGCCATTGCTCTTCCGTTGGCATTTACGAGGAAGAGCTGACAGGCTTGGCTTGCTGGCTGTGAGTGTGCATCAGCTTGGGGAATGCTGTCTCAAATGTTTACTGCATTGTGATGTATTTTCCAGTAGTTTGATTCTTGTGTGCTGTACGGTGTAATACACGATTCTCAAGGTACGGCTTGAATGAGCATAGCCGAGCATGTTATGTCGATACTTCAGATGTAGGAATGAGCATGTCAATGGTGTCAGACTGAGTGAAATGTGTGCTACACACTCACTTGTAGAAAAGCAGTGCTTGCCTTCTGTTTGAGCCCTGAAACGTTTTACCCCTTGGCGTTTCTCTAGGCTAGGAAATGCAGTCACTCTCGCGTTGGCCTTGCTGAATAAGCC
>NW_007117826.1:0-652 GCF_000164805.1 Carlito syrichta
AAACTCCAAAGCTGGAGGGTGCATAGGAATGAAAAGTTACCTACCAGGTAAAGTGCACACAGGTGTGCTGGAGGGTACACTTAAAGACCAGCCTTTTTTACACTAACAGAACGTATCCACGTGAGCAAAAATCATGTGGACACCCTGAAGCTATTAAAAAAATTTTAACTGTGTGTTTAAGAACTGTATAGTGTATTTTATGTTATACTTTAGTCTTAAAGTATTAAGTATCCTCCCAAAAGACGAGTTGTTTTCTCATAATAATCATGGAAATGAGAAATGTACTATAATCGTAGGACAGGTGAGTATGATATATTCATTGCCTTCCCGAGGAGCCCACAGACTCTCTTCAGGCCTGCTGTGATTGTCCCTGTTTTTCTGGTGTGAGGCGTTTCTGTTTCGTTCTGGTGTATTTTATTTTGTTTTTCCGAGTATTGTACGCTCTTCTTCACAGCTCTCATGATTCCCAAATCCTACTAAAGATTGGGTGGCCTAGAATTTTCGATGTTGTGAGGAAAAAAAGCTGCACATTTAACCTAAGGGTTAATCATTGAAGATTGAACGAGTTATCGTTTCAAATTGTGAAGTGAAAATATTTCCAAAGATACGGCATTTATGTTCTACTACAAAATTCATTGTTCTGGGGATATGC
>NW_007117827.1:0-641 GCF_000164805.1 Carlito syrichta
CTCTGTCAGTGTCTGACAGTAGGAAGAGTCCATCTTGTCTGTCATCCTCTTGCAGCTGATGAGGAAGATATCAAAGAAATAGGCTGACTTGGGAGAGGGAGGGCTTTAAAATGAGTATGTAAAATAAGACATCTAGTCAGCTAGGAGAAAAAGGTAATTAAACCCAAAATAAAAACAGAAAGGCATATTAACAAGGAACACCAAATCAAGTACTCCATCCTCTCACCAGATGACCCAATAGGGTGATCAAGCCTTGGATTTTGTAAGCAGCATATTTATAGACAAAATATTTGCAAAATGTCATTGAGAGCTTTTAAGCCCAAAGGCAGTCACAGTGTTCATTCACCACATTGCTTCAGCTAGAGCCTTCCATTTCAATGGGGCTGATTTCTTCCAAATGTGTGTAAGATTGACCAGAGAGAATTAGGTCCAATTGTTCTTCAGAAAAACAGCTTCTAAAAATGTAACTTGCATTTGCTTCTTTTATCCAGATGAATAAACTACACAATCAAATTTAAATGTTTTTTCTATCCAACTCAACATACTTTTCACCATCTCTTTCTAAAAAAAAAAGTCTCCCGTTGATCCTTCAGCATCAGCCTCCCAGGTAGCTGGAAACTACAGGCAAGTGTTAATTTTTT
>NW_007117828.1:0-770 GCF_000164805.1 Carlito syrichta
AGATCCCTTGCATGTGCAGTTCACAATAGGGTTCACCCTCCTATGAGAATCTAATGCCGCTGATCTGACAGAAGGCAAAGATTGGGCAGTAATGTGAGTGATGGAGAGTGACTGTGAATACAGAGGAAGCTTTGCTCCCTTGCCCACCACTCACTTCTGCTGTGCAGCCCAGTTCCTAACAGGCCATGGACCTACACTGATCTGTGATCTGGGGGCTGAGACTTCTGGTTTAAACCACCAGGTATGTGGTATTTGTAAAGCAGCCCAAGCAAACTAATACAGCATATTTTAAACCTCAATTAAAAATAAACTAAAATACTTAATGACAAAAAACCTCAAATTGATTTAAAGCATTTCACAATGTATACTCTAAAAATCTATCCATATTATATATAAAGAGCACCTTAACACTAACAACAAAAAATAGATAAATTGGGCATCATAAAATTTTTAAACTTTTGTGTATCAAAGGACACAATCAACAAAACAAAAACACAAACTACAGAATGGGAGGAAAGTTTTACAAATCACACATCTGAAAAAGGAGCTGACATCAAGAATATGTAAATATTACAACTCAATAAAGCAATTGGTAATCCTTCCTTATCAAGGACAGTCTTCAGTGGTCTATGGTGGTCAGAACATGGTGAATACTTGTGTAGCTTGGTACCACTGCCTTGATTCCTGTTAAAACATCAGCGGTTTCAATAAATCCCTGCTGAAAAAATGAAGAGTAGCTCACTGATAGCAACTCTAAGAAAATAGAAATA
>NW_007117829.1:0-401 GCF_000164805.1 Carlito syrichta
CAGGTGACTCTACTAAAAGCCAGAAATAGTTTAGACTGAGATAGGTCCTACCTTTGAGAATTTGCTAGAGTCAAAGAGACCCCTTCTAAAATGACTCAATAATCACTAAAATGACTCTTCTCCAAAGACAATGCTAAGGCAAGGCTCCAGTATATATCTTAATCTAGGTTATTACTGAATGTAAGTCATGTGATGGCATCTAATGAAAAATTTTCATTGAAAAAAATCAGTGTTAACAACTGAAACGAGAGAGCTGTAATGGGTTCGGCTATGTTTTTCTGGCCTAGATTGTGTTCCTATAATATGCAGAGAAGAGGAATTGATGACCTGTGAGCTATAGTGTCCTCCTCGTCTCATTTGAGTGTTTGATTTTCAGTGTTATTCTTTTATTTTTATTTTTT
>NW_007117830.1:0-679 GCF_000164805.1 Carlito syrichta
CAGTCAACTAGTTAACCCAGCTAAATAGTCGACCGAGTAGTCGACCAGCTTGTTAACCCAGCTAACAAGTTGGCCGAGTAGTCAGCCAACTTATTAAACCAGCTAACTAGTCAGTCAACTCATCAGCTAGCAAGTTAAATCACCTTGCTAACTCGTTAACCAACTAGTTAAGTCAGCTATGTAACTCGTTTACCAACTAGTTAAAACAGTTATCTAACTCACCAACTCATTAAGTCAGCTAGCTCATTATTTAGCTAAATATTTAAGTCCACTACTTAAGTCTTCTACCGAACTAGTTAGCTAATTAGTTAAGTCAGTTGGTTATTCAGTTTGATAAATAGTTAGCTAACTATTTAAGTCAGGTAGTTAAGTCAGCTAGCTAATAGTTAAGTCAGCCAGTTAAGTCAGCTAGCTAAGTAAAGTCAGCTAGCTAAGTCAGCTAGTTAACACAGCTTCTAATTTAGTAGGCTGGTTAAGACAGCTAGTTAGCTAGTTAGCTAAAGGGTTTAGTCAGCAGGTTGAGTCAGGTTGTTAGTTTGCTAATGGGTTAATTCAGCATGTTGAGTCAGCTAGCTAGCTAGTTAGCAAATGGGTTGAGTCACCTGGTTGAGTAGGCTAGCTAGCTAGTTGGCTAACGAGTTAAGTCAGTTGGTTGAGTCAGCTAGCCAGCTCTTTAGCT
>NW_007117831.1:0-502 GCF_000164805.1 Carlito syrichta
AATGAAGGACATACCCTCATGGAAATTGATACAGGCATCCAATTCCTGAACAAAACCTGAAACCCATAGGCCATAAGAGAGAAGATAGACAAGTGGGACTTCATTAAACTGACAAGTTTCTGCAAAGTCAAAGAAACCATCAAGAGAGCAGGGAGACAGCCTACAGACTGGGAAAAAGTGTTTACCAACTCCAGGTCTGACAAAGGCTTAACATCCTGGATCTACAAGGAACTCAAATGTGCTGAAAAGAAAAAAACAAACAACCCCATTATAAAATGGGCAAAAGATATGAACAGACACTTCACAAAGGAAGACATCCGAGCAGCCAACAGACACATGAAGAAATGTTCAACCTCACTAATCATCAGGGAGATGCAAATCAAAACCACACTGAGATGCCACCTAACTCCAATCAGAATGGCAATTATCAACAACTCAAAAAATAACAGCTGCTGGAGAAAGTGTGGCAAAAAGGGAACACTTCTACACTGTTGATGGGAGC
>NW_007117833.1:0-812 GCF_000164805.1 Carlito syrichta
CACTCGCATTACTTCCTTCTGCTGGACTTCCTCAAGCCTGCTCTGGCGAGACTGGGTGGATTCCCAGGGCCTTGTTGAAAGGGCACCGAGCCAGTCTCTTGTGATACACAGCTAATATTGTCTGTGTGACTTCACACAAGGTTGGGCCACCTACATAACCTTAAACAATGCAAGACCAAAGAACCATGTCTGTAGACAAATACAATGCCATATCCTAACATAATTATTTGAAATTGGGTGGAATCATTCTTTAGAGTAAAACTCTATGCATATGCAAATAACTGAACAGCTGTTGCTTACATATTTTTAAAATTATAATTTCCAGGTTTGAAATTCATGAAAGAATTAGCCTGTTGTCTTATGAAAAAACTACCAAAAAAATTGTGTTAAGTCTTCTTACACCTCTGGTGATTGTTTAGGTCAATAGAGTTATTGTTAAGTAAAGAAAAAAATGAAACTATGACCCACACTTTAATTATGTTTGTCTTGAGTATCTGAAAACATAAATGTCTCTCCTGCTGGATTATTGATCCAAGTTACTTCCTGAATATAATAATAATTGTATGTAAATAGTACTCTGTTTTTTTCAAATACATTATCTCATTTGATCTTCAAAACAACAGTTAAACATATATCTTTCCCTCAACCACACAAATGAGAAAATGAAGCTTAAAAACATGACAGTGTATTCAAGATATATTATCTGTTTTAAGAACTCCACTTGTCTATTGACCCTATCTTATGTTGTTGATATTTTTCCACTCTGCCTGCTTAAAATAAAATATTCATGCCTAAGAAATGAACACTGACAT
>NW_007117834.1:0-667 GCF_000164805.1 Carlito syrichta
CTCACATGTTCTGGCTTCATGGCAACTGTTTCTTGGCCATACCCAATGCATACATACTAAGCCTTGGGACCCACGTACATTTGCATGATGGGTTGAACCACTGTGGGTTTCCTCTCTTACAAAACCTAGAATATGGGGCTTGGCTGACAGCCTTGAAACATGCATGCCAGAAATGATGTCAAGATGGTGGGGTTGGCACACCTACTGCATACAGCAGGAGCAACACGCTGCCTCCTTTGCTTACAAAAGTATTCAGCCAGTATATTGACCACCAGAGAATCAATGGGGAGAAAGGGGGTGTCACTTGGGACCCAGGGTTGTCTCAAATGTACTGGTTGTCTCAAATGTGCTTTCTTCAAATGTGAGACTCTTCTTATCTAGTGTGTATATAAAGTCAGACAAACTCAAGTTTTATTTTTATAGATGAATAAACTGTATCAAGGTGGCAAATTTAACTTTATAATAAGCAAAATTGAATAGCTTTAGCATACAGCATATCTGTATCATATATAGATACAGATCATTCTACATGTGACATATTTTCATTTTTGTTTAATAGTGAAGAGGAGAAACTCCAGAGCTTCTATGAACTTTTGGCCCAAAATAAAGGGCACATTGCAGTGTCAGCAATGAATGTAGGTCCAGTGAGTGAGCTATGTGTTGCCTG
>NW_007117835.1:0-661 GCF_000164805.1 Carlito syrichta
CAAAATGGTGAGAAAAGATTTATTTAAGAAAGCTTCACTTCCCACAGACAGGGAGGGGCCTACACTCTAGATAAGTGATAAGAGCCCTGGATTTAATCCTCTCCCTTGGGGGTGTCATAATCAGGTAGGTGTGACTGCCATGACTTCTGCATTGACCATCTGGGAATGTCTTGGAGATCCTGCGACAGAGACCTGCTAATGTTTGCCCATATTCTCATAACCCCTAGAGAAGGTCTTGATGAGGTCCCAGTGCTCCTGTAAATTCCTGAAAAACATTCCTTAGAGCTAATGGAGGATACATTTTCCCTTTCTTTCTTTTTTTTTAGTTGGAGTCTCACTCTGTCATCCAGACTGGAGTGCAGTGACACGTTCCCAGTCACCAAGCACAGGCAATCCTTCCACCTGCTGGGCACAGGCAATCCTTCCACCTCAGCCTTTCAAGTAGCTGGAACTGCAGGTGCCCACTACCATACCCAGCTAATTTTTGATTTATTGTAGAGACGAGGTCTTGCCAAGTTGCCCAGGTGGTTCTTGAAGTCGCAGGTAATCCACTCGCCTGTGCCTCCCAAAATGCTGAGATTACAGATTGAGCCACCGAGAGGCTCCTCCCTTTAATTCTTATGCATTCTGAGTGGGCAGCTTTGGGGAATTCTTGATATTC
>NW_007117836.1:0-330 GCF_000164805.1 Carlito syrichta
CTAAACGGATCAGAGACCTAGACGTAAAACATCGCATTATAATAATCTTAAAAAACGCTGGAGACACCATTAGGGAAACTGGAACCAGAAAGTAAGTCCTCTTCAGAGCTTTAAATACCCATGACTTAAGAAGTAAGTTAGACAAGTGGAATCTCATCAAATTAATACTCTTCTGCAAAACAAAAGAAACCGTTATAAGAGCAGGGATACTGCCAACATAATTGTTAAAATGATTCTCCACCTATATATCTGTAAAAAGGCATAACATCTAAAAACTACAAGAAACTCTAAGACTCAGGAAAATCAAAGAAACATTCCCTTTGAAAAGTG
>NW_007117837.1:0-326 GCF_000164805.1 Carlito syrichta
CGGCACTACTAAGGCAAGGAGTAACAGACGGCACTATTAAGGCAAGGAGAATCAGACGGCAATAATAAGGCAAGCAGTATCAGACAGCACTAACAACGAAAGTAGTATCAGACGGCACTAACAACACAAGTAGTATCAGACGGCACTAACAAGGCAAGTAGTAACAGACGGCACTAATAAGGCAAGTATTATCACACGGCACTAACAAGGCAAGTAGTATCAGAAAACATTAAGAAGCCAAGTAGTATCAGACGACATAAAGAAGGCAAGTAGTATCAGACGACAGAAAGAAGGCAAGTAGTATCAGAAGACACTAAGAAGGGCAA
>NW_007117838.1:0-629 GCF_000164805.1 Carlito syrichta
CCACAGCTATTATTTTTTGAGTTATTGATAATTGCCATTCTGACTGGAGTTAGGTGGTATCTCAGTGTGGTTTTGATTTGCATCTCCCTGGTAATTAGTGAGGTTGAACATTTCTTCATGTGTTTGTTGGCTGCTCAGATGTCTTTTTTTGTGAAGTGTCTGTTCATATCTTTTGCCCATTTTATAATGGGGTTGTTTGTTATTTTCTTTTCAGCACATTTGAGTTCTTTGTAGATCCAAGATGTTAAGCCTTTGTCAGACCTGGAGTTGGCAAATACTTTTTCCCAGTCCATAGGCTGTCTTCCTGCTCTTTTGATGGTTTCTTTGGCTTTGCAGAAGCTTGTCAGTTTAATGAGGTCCCACTTGTCTGTCTTATCCCTTATGGCCTGTGGGTTTCGAGTTTTGTTCAAGAATTGGATGCCAGTTCCGATTTCCATGAAGGTATGTCCTTCATATTCTAAGGTTCTTATGGTTTGAGGTTTTACATTTAGGTCTCTTATCCATTTGGAGTTAATTTTTGTGTATGGGGATAGATAGGGGTACTGTTTCAATCTTCTGCATGTGGTCAGCCAGTTTTCCCAGCACCATTTACTGAATAGGTTCTCCTCTCCCCAGTGATAAGTGGTGGA
>NW_007117839.1:0-692 GCF_000164805.1 Carlito syrichta
CCTTCCTGTTCAGATCCTGGTTTCTTCACTTATTAGTTATTAGACACCCTGGACATTGTTTCTTTCAACTTCCTGAGTCTCAGTTGTCATAAAACTGGAGCTAGGACAGATTATAGGTCTCATGCCTATAATCCCAGCACTTTGGGAGGCTGACGTGGGTGTATTGCCTGAGCCCAAGGGTTTGAGACAATCCTAAGCAACTTGGCGAGGCCTCATCTCTACAATAAATCAAAAAATTAGCCGGGCGTGGGGCACATGTCTATAATTCCAGTTACTTGGAAGGCTGCGGCAGCAGGATCACCTGAGCTCTGCCCACAGCCACCACACTCCAACCTGGGTGACAGAGTGAGACTCCAACTCAAAAAAAAAAAACAAAAAAACCTGGAGATAATAAGATTATTACATAAGATTTTGTGAAAAACAAAAGGATAAACGATGAGTAGTGTTTTGTTCTGTTTCTGCTGAGAGTAAGCGTTTAATAAAGGCTTTATTTTAGGGCCAGGTTTTACATCTAATATCAGGAAACATTCTCTTTCAACTGCTTCTAAGCATCGGAAGTGGTTCCTGCATTGCGTGATTGTGTCATTTGGGAAAAAGGAGCTATAGGATGGCAAAATGATGCATAGAGACTGTAAAGTGAGAAAATATGCACACTGAGAGGCAGGGTTGTTTGAAGGATTGGTAATAGAGAA
>NW_007117840.1:0-512 GCF_000164805.1 Carlito syrichta
CCTATGCTCACTCAAATAAGGGAAAAGAGAAATGGTTGTCTCCTTCAAGTCTCCAGAGTAGCATGGCCCACTAAAAAAAATAAAAATAAAAGAAGGGGATTGTGGTAGGCATAGTATTTGCCCTGAAAATGTCCACATCCTAATCCTTGGAACTCTGTAACCTTATATGGAAAGGAGGACTTTTCCGATGAGATTAAGATGAAGGACCCTGAAATGGGAATGGTAGTCTGTTACCCAAGTCGGCCAAACCCAATCACAAGTCCTCAAAACCTTCCCCAGCTGTGGTCACCAAGCAGCTTTGACTACAGAAGGCAGCAGAGAGGTGCCGTGTCTCTGGCGTTGGAGATCGGGGAAGAGCCATGAACCAAGGAATGTGGGATGTTTTTGGAGCTAGAAAGGTAAGATAACAAGTGGCTCTCTAGCGAATCTTCCCAGGAAACGTTGTAGCTCTGCCGACACCTTGGTTTGAGCCCAGGAAGATATTCATTGGACTTCAGACCTGTGTAATTGTA
>NW_007117841.1:0-708 GCF_000164805.1 Carlito syrichta
ACCAAAGTAAAGGTTTTGAAAGTTCATTTTCTGACATTACTGTGAGGGCCATTATAAATTTATTTTAAAAGGTAAAATACCTTAAAAAATATATTTGTGAACTCAGAGAAATAAGAAAGTTAAATTCAAATAATTTGAAATTAAATTATATGCTTAGGAAAACACAATTGGGATACAAATGATTGACAAAGCCTTCATATGCACTATATATATGAAAGATTTATAAATCTTTAATATAAAATACAGTTAAAGTGTAAGCAAAAGACAGATGGGTATTTCACAACAAAAGAAAAATAAATGGACTCATGAATTGGAAAACTCAACTTTATACACACTCAATGATTTGCAGATTTAATCACATGAAATGTGATTTTATTTCTACTATACTAGAATAAATGAATAAAGCTGCAACATTAAGTGTCAGTGATGTCTTTGAGAAAGTTTTGACAATGTTCACCAGGTCACATGTATAAGGTTGTTTACAAATGATTTACTTTTATGAAAAGGCTCTATTGTCTATCAACCCACAAATAGATCAAAATACTGTAGTGTACTAATAAAATAAATCACCACACAGCTGTAAAAGGAAACAAACTAGAACCAGATGTATTAACATGAATACATCTCACCAAGTCACAGAAGAATGTAGTTTAAATATGTAAACTGAGACACTAGTTTCTTTAAGACCTGTAAAAAGGAAAGAAAAAA
>NW_007117842.1:0-333 GCF_000164805.1 Carlito syrichta
TGGTAGGTGGTGGAGGCTTTGTTGAAGATGAGTTGGTTGAGAAATTGAGGTTTTGCTTCTGGAATCTCAATTCTATTCCATTGATCTCTATGCCTGTTCCTATACCAATACCAAGCTGTTTTGATGATTGTAGCTTTATAGTAAAGTTTGAAGTCTGGTAATGTGATACCACCTGCTTTGTTTTTTTTTTTGTTTTTTTTTTTGCTGAGGATTGTTCTGGCTATTCTTGGATGTTTGTTTCCATATGAATTCCTATGTTGTTTTTTCTAGGTCTGAAAAGAATGTTGCTGGTAATTTGATGGGGATTGCATTGAATTTGTAAATTGCCTTAAG
>NW_007117843.1:0-540 GCF_000164805.1 Carlito syrichta
TAAGGACACAATTCATTTCCAATAGTAGCCAAGTGCAGAAAATAGTGAAAGAAAAGTTAAGCAGACAAGAGAATAGTACACTAAACAGTACACAATATTGCTGATAGACATTGCGGAGGGCATAAGGAAAAGAAAAGGAAATACTGGGTTCAATAAATAAAAACCGTGATAATGGAAGGTGTTACTACTACGCAAACCATTACAAACAAAAGGAAATCTCTACCAAAACCCAAATGTCTTGTATTTCGGTAGAATTGCATGAGACCTGCAATAGCCCAAATTGTCTTCAAAATGGACAAAGTTTAGGGTTTCACACTTTCTGCTTTCACCAAAGTCCAGTAAACCAAACACAGAAGCAATGGTATAAAACCCTAACGATTGATCCATGGAACAGAACGAACACTGAGGAATCAGTGGACACATTTATGGCCACATACATTCCGTGGGAATAGGGCAGTCCGTCCACACACACTTCTCAGAAAGCTGGATACTCTCATGCATAATCCAGCAGTTCCACTTCCAGCAAAGCCACAACACAGG
>NW_007117844.1:0-774 GCF_000164805.1 Carlito syrichta
CTCACCACTCCATACCTAGAACCAAGCACGCTACTGCTTGACTGAGAGAGGTGCTACAGAAAGAGGAGGGCAAGTGCTCCACTGGACCATTTGCCTTCATCAAAGATGAACCTCCCAGCTCTATAAATGAAAAGTTAAAAAAAGCAGGAAAGTAAGGAGAAACTCTCCAACTTACATAGGGCTGCTTAGAGCTTGGTACTATTCACATGTAGCCACTTCCCCTGATGTCACCCACTAGGAAGAGTCCTACAGAGTGCAGGGAGAGCCACTGCCACAGGAGCACAAAGCTATACCTCCTCCAGACCAAAGGGCCTGGAGAAGCGAGCTGCAAACAAGTTGACAGCTGGCCACAGCAACGAGTCCCCCCGTGGCTCCAGTACAGTCCCAAGCCTGGAGTTGAAACAGTTGAAGGACGAGTACCCAGAGATCCTTCTTCTCTCTCCCCATATCTGGGCAAACTGAGAATTCATACTACCAGAAACAGTGCTTGGAGAGGCACTTCCCCCTACTCATCATTTCCCCAAGTCCGTGTGGCGATTTTTCCACTATCTGCCTTCGTGTTGTTACTGATTCTCAAATCTAAGAGATGGACTGAGTTATTTTTAAATGCGTAGACTGAAAACGCACCAAAAGCATTCTCACAGTCCAACACGTTCATCCCCAGAGCACTCTTATTTGGCCAGCCAGGAGAAACTCTGGCTCTGCAAAAGTCAAGCTGAAAGCAAATTTCATCCCTTCCCTTGTACCAAAAAGAAACACAGCAAAAATGGTTTT
>NW_007117845.1:0-346 GCF_000164805.1 Carlito syrichta
CCCGGCCAGGTAGGCTCAGGAACTCCTGCACCAAAGCAGGGACAGCCATTGGGGGTTTGGGGCTGGAAGGTGCTGAGCTTTGGGGACCCTCACATGTGGGGGTGGAGGGTGGGAAGGACTGAGAGCAGAATGTTTGCAGGAGAATGAATTTCTTTCTTTCTTCCATCTTTCCTTCCTTCTTTCCTTCTTTCCTTCCTTCCTTCCTTCCTTCCTTCCTTCCTTCCTTCCTTCCTTCCTTCCTTCTTTACTTCCTTCCTTCCTTCCTTCCGTCCTTTCTTTCTTTCTTTCTTTCTTTCTTTCTTTCTTTCTTTCTTTCTTTCTTGCTTTCTTTCTTTCTTTCTTTCCT
>NW_007117846.1:0-752 GCF_000164805.1 Carlito syrichta
TAATAGGCCAATCATGGAACCATGGTGCTACTAATTACATTAAAATATAAAGCCATTGATTATTTCAAAGTGTTCCTGAATGGTGGTAGAAGAAATGGGATACAGAATCTATGAACATATAAAATCACTAAGAGTTCAGAAATTAAGCTTACATAAGGAAAGCGTGTTCTGTTCTTTTCTTTGGAGGAAAGATTACAAAATTGTGATTTGTCACAAAAATATTCTGTACAAAATCTCCAAAATTAGCCCAAATGGTAATGACTGAAACTTAAATTGAAAACTGTACCCAACTAGGTCTTTATTGTGACTATGCCAGTTTTTGCTTGTTGGCCTGCAGGTTTGCACTGAGGTAATAAACCCTTTATCTCTTCCTCTACATGAAAAACAAAAAGAAGCAAGCAAACAAAATTACTACAGTTTCATTCTTCATGGACGATTTTCATAATGCCTGATTTATAAATATTTTTTAAAAAGGATTCATGAATTGCCATATCTGTCTGCAGAGGTTTATTCTTTAAAGTACTATGTTTTATTTGATCTAATCATGATATATCTGTATTGATAGAATTTGAAATTTCTTTCTTTTTTGTTTTTGAGTTGGAGTCCCACTCTGTCGCCCAGACTGGAGTGCAGTGGCTGCTCCCTGCCACAGCAGCCTCGACCTGCTGGGCTCTGGTGCTCCTTTTGCCTCACTCTTCCCAGTAGCTGGAACTACAGGCGTGCACTGCCACACCTGGCTGATTTTTTGATTT
>NW_007117847.1:0-696 GCF_000164805.1 Carlito syrichta
CACAGTTTCAATACAGATTGTTCAAAGTTTTCCATAATGTTCAATAAATCATTCATATTATACTCTTTGTTCTAAACCCTGATTAATACAAAAAACTTTCTAAGTTAACTCTAGGTTCAATCCAAGTTCACTGACTTCTAATATTTTTTAATGATTAATATTATCAACTTAACACTATACTATAATCTATAAGTTTACTTAAATGACTTAATTTTTATTTATTCCATTAACCTATTATGATTCAACATAGTGCCCTGTAATTCTATAACAATTAATTCAAAACTTATTCTTGAACTACAAAACCTTACCATGACTTATATGAGTTTCATATATCTAAACTTTAATTTTTATATAATCTGATGATTGAACTTTAATACTATGCTATATCTTATTAGGCTAATACCTTATCATTAATTCTTTCATAAATCTTATGGTAGTTGTCATACTCTTGAACAAGGAAATGTATGGTTGCCATGACGATGGCCACGGGCTGAAGCAAACAGAGTTTCAGCATGTAACGAAACTAGAAAAATGTTCTGCCTGGCTAGAGGCAGGGCAATAAAACTATTACGGTAATTTAGTTTCTAATCTTAGCTCTAGGAGAAACTGCTTTCGGGAACAAAAGCTGACTGACCAGTCTACCAGGAAATAGAAGTTTAAAAATGTCTAGAAAGAAGTACACCTTAGAAGGGACAA
>NW_007117848.1:0-333 GCF_000164805.1 Carlito syrichta
CATAAACAAATAGTAGTTTAAAAATAAATAGATAGCAAATCCATTTCAAAGGGAAGGTCTCAATAAAGCCCAATATATTCAGATTAGATTATCAGCACAGATATCGAAAGAGCTTACAGTAAGAAGTAGCTTCCCAAGAAATAATTTACCCCCGATCTTAAAGAGGAAACTCAGAACAACAGCAAACTTCCAACCGTTCTGTTCCCGAAAGACCGGCAGTCAACCCCATTCAAAGTACTTCAGGTCATTAATCTTCTCCTTGCTGACGTTTATTGCATCTTCCTCTACTTTCCTTCCCAGGGGTAGAGACAGAAACTTTAAAGATTCTCATTG
>NW_007117849.1:0-653 GCF_000164805.1 Carlito syrichta
CACCTTTGAGAGGCTGAGGTGAGTGGATTGCCTGAGCCCGAGGGTTTGAGACCCGCCTGGGCAGCGAGACCTCATCTCTACAATAAATAAAAAAATCAGCCGGGCATGGTAGTGCATGCCTGTAATTCTGGCTACTGGGAAGGCTCAGGCGGAAGAATCAATGGAGCCCAGAATGTCTGGGCGACCGAGTGAGACTCCAACTGAAAAAAAAAAGAAAGGAATTGTCAGTAGCCAGAAACTGCGAGGGGAGGGAGGGAACATAACATTAATAAGGGTTCCTGATCTCAAACCAGGCAAAGTGGGGACCAAAGGGAGGCCCAAACTTTACCTATGGTGTTATATGTATACCTAATCCTGAATTGTACCCCACATCTTTAAAATAAAATGAAAAGAAATTAAACAAAAATAAAAAGAACAGAAAACCTTCCAAAATAAAAAATAAAATAAATACAACTATATGACTTCTCTTACATAACAGAAATGCCGACATTACTATTCTTGCATTTGGGGGCCATTATTAAGTCCAATAAGTGTTACTTGAACTGTGATACCAGAACAGGTGACTCGATAATCTCAACAGCTACTAAGTGATGAATATGCATGTAGTATCTACAGCATGATACACTGGACATGTGATGATTTATGTCCCATTC
>NW_007117850.1:0-683 GCF_000164805.1 Carlito syrichta
TTTTTAAGTGACCCTCCACTTATTGTCCTCTATAAGGAGTGCATGGTTTTTATTTTCTTCTCTTTATTTCCCCTGAGGATCAAGAACAGAGTGCTTCAACCCAAAGGAAGAGGAAGCTACAACTTCGATTCACCTCCTTCTCAAGTGTTGGGGTTACTACCTGGCTGTTGAATGCTAGTGTAGATGTGTTTCTCTATTTCTTTATACTCTATTTTTTGGAAGTCCAGGGGGGTGAAAACAAGTCACTTATACTAGAAAATGGGAGAAGAATATGATCCATCTTCTCTTCTTCCTTATAATCTTGGAACTTATTTCCTTGTTTTATGAATTTGGATGAAGAAATATGTCTATCGTTTTTCAAGACTCTGATTACTTTTTCTAACTGACTTTAGCATTTAATTACAAATGTAGGCAACAAAGCACAGTAATATTAGAAGTAACGGGGACTTTTGTCACCAACAGAATTTGCAGACTTTTTATATTACATTATAATTGTCACTGATGCCTCACAATATTCTCTATGCTTGTAGCCACTGATAATTCAGTAGTTACTAGAACTGCTGCTAGCACTTCTAATATAATGCATTAATTAAGATGCACATATATTCTTACATCAAAAATGTGCTTTTTTCAATTATAGTTTTTGTATACTACAGCAACTGCCTTTAAATATAACTGCTTTC
>NW_007117851.1:0-684 GCF_000164805.1 Carlito syrichta
ACCCACCAGCGCATCCACTTAAGCCAATGCCGACCCAGATACCGAGTGGAATTCCTACAGATAATACAGATGTGCGCTTACCGAAAATGAAGTGCACTTACCTGCTGGCACTGGGACCCTCCGGGCTGGGGGGTGTCTGGGGGGGCTCTCTGGGATCCTGGACAAGCCCCCAAATGTTGTACCTGAATTCAGAATATGAGAGACCTCCAAAGAGCCAGCTCTGATGCAAATCACACGAGGGTCTTTATTCATGCTCGAATCTGGGCTCACGTCTGTTACTGGTGCAGGTGTACAGGAACGAGAGCCCCGACTCAGGTTTGCAAGCATTTTTTATACACAATTTGGAAGGAATGGGGTGGCATTACAGACTTGCCCACACAGGACTGGATGGAATTGTATGAGTGTGGTTACAGAGATACTGATTGGTTGGTTTGTGTTTGATTTGAGTGGGCACGGGCTCCAGGTGACCATGACTGACCACTAACGGTCAGACAGGCAGGGTGGAACTGATTAGGTCTTCTGGAATGTTAGATAACTGGAGGCGCTTGTAACATATTTACTTGGGGGGCTCAGGTCCACACAGTCATTGTGACTGTGCATAAGCTGGACCCTGGGGTCAAGAACATGTTGACTAGAAGCTAAGGTTTACATAGTCACCGCGACTTGTGCATAAGTCAGCTCTGG
>NW_007117852.1:0-793 GCF_000164805.1 Carlito syrichta
CTAGCCAGCTGGCTCATATTTAAGTCAGCTAGTTAATACAGCTGGCTTGCCAGCTTGCAATCTAGGTAGCTAGATATTTATGTCAGCTGTCTAGCCAGCTGGCTAGCTAGTTTAGTCACCTAGTTAAGTCAGTTGACTAGCCATCATGCTCCCTAGGTATCCTGCTAGTTAAGTCAGCTGGCTAGACAGCTGGCTAGTTAGATAAGTCACCTAGTTAATTCAACTGGATAGCCAGCTGGATAGCTATGTAGCAAGCTAGTTAATTCAAGTGGCTAGAATGCAGGCCAGCTAGTTAAGACAGCTAGTTATGTCAACTGCCTAGCCAGCTGACTGGCTAGCTAGTAACCTAGTTAAGTCAGTTGGCTAGCCAACTGGCTACCAAATTAAGTCATTTAGTTAAGACAGCTGGATATCTAGGTGGCTAGAGAGCTAGAGAGCTAGTTAAGTCAGCTGGCTATCCAACTGGATATTTAGTTAAGTCAGCTAGATATTCAGCCAGTCACCTGGCTGGCAGGCTGCCTAGCTCGTTAATCACATAGCTAAGTCAGGTAGCTAACCAGCTGGATAGCTAGTTAAATCACTTCATTAAGTCAGTTGGCTAGCCATCTCCCTAGCTAGTTAAAAAGCTAGTTAATTCAGATGGCTAGACAGAAAGCTAGCTAGTTATTTCAGCTAGTTTAATCAGCTGGCAAGCTAGGTAGCTAGCTAGTTAAGTCAGCTATTTAAGTCAGCTGAGAATGCAGCTGACTAGCTATGTAGCTTGCTAGTTAAGTCAGCTAGCTAGACAGCTAGC
>NW_007117853.1:0-777 GCF_000164805.1 Carlito syrichta
GATGCTCACACTCACCCATCCTGTTCAATATAGTATTGGAAGTCATGACCAAAGAAATCAGAAAAGAGAAGGTGAGCAGGGGTATCCAAATAGGAAAAGAGGAAGTCAAGTTATCTCTCTTTACAGACTACATGATTATGTACCTGGAAAACCCAAGAAAATCTGTCAAGAACCTCCTTGCACTGATAAAGAACTTTGACAAAGTCTCAGGGTTTAAAATAAATGTGCAAAAGACAATCATATTTCTTTACACCAATAATAAACAAACAGAAACCCAAATAAAAAGCACAATTTTATTCATAATAGCCACGCAAAAAAAGGAAAACCTTGGCATCTTCCTAACCAGAGACATGAAACATCTCTACAATGAAAACAACATAACACTGCTCAAAGAAATCAACGATGACACAAACAAGTGGAAAAATATCCTATGCTCATAGATTGGAAGAATCAACCTTGTGAAGATGTCCATCTTACCTAAGACAATCTACAGATTTAATGCAGTACCCATCAAATTATCAGCAACATTCTTCTCAGATCTAGAAAAAACAATAGAGAAATTCATATGGATATACAAACGACCAAGAATACTCAGAACAATCCTCAGAAAAAAAAAAATAGCAGGAGGTATCACACTACCAGACTTTAAACTTTACTATAAAGCTACAATCATCAAAACAGCTTGGTATTGGTACAGAAACAGGCATATAGACCAATGGAATAGAATTGAGATTCCAGAGCAAAACCTCAATTTCTCAACAAACTCATCTTCGAAAA
>NW_007117854.1:0-723 GCF_000164805.1 Carlito syrichta
GCTATAGGCAGCCACCAGCTTTTTAAGTTCTGTTTTCCATGAATAAGTTTACAGCTCTTTAAATGTATAGATAATCAAATTCTTAGAATTAAAAATCAATATGATTGACAGCAAGCACACAGGCTCTATCTGAAGGGCGCAGGGAACAGTCAGAAGGGCATCTCCTGAGATGGTGCTAAACACTATATAGAACCAAAGACAAAAAAGGCCCTAAGCTCTGGCTTTTCCCATGCATGCAAAGTTTAAACCTGTGCTCAAATAACTTCTCCCTAAAGGAATACTACCTCATAGTCTCCTCCAGTAAAACCCAAACACAACACTGGCCAGCCCCTGCAAGGTCCATAAATATACCCCTCTCCCTGCATAGCTCTCTCTCTTTCACACTCTCTTGCCCTCTCTCTTTCACTCTCTCACTCTCTCTCTCTCTCCCCCCCGTTTCTCTCTCTCACTCTCTCTCTCCCCCCCTTACTCTTCCTTGGTTACAGTCCCTTCCTGTAACTGCCCCTTTAATAAATCTCTTGGTTCTGACTGGGTGTGGAGTCATTACTGGCACCGAAATCCTTTCATTATCTATGTACTCAAATCCAGCTAGCATGAATTACAATAATCAGTTAACATGGGATTATTAACAGTACCCACATGAACCATGATTCTGCTATATTTATGAGTTTGTTTGAGCCTCAAATCAGTCTTATAAAATCAACAATTGTATTAACTATCCCA
>NW_007117855.1:0-434 GCF_000164805.1 Carlito syrichta
CCATTTCTTCATGTATCTGTTGACCACTCGTAAGTCTTCTTTTGAGAAGGGTCTGTTCTTGTTTTTTGCCCACTTTGTAATGGGGTTGCTTTTTTCTTTTCAGCACGTTTGAGTTCTTTGTAGATCCTAGATGTTAGGCCTTTGTCAGACATGGAGTTGGCAAATACGTTTTCCCAGTCTGTTGGCTGTCTCCCTGCTCTCTTGATGGTTTATTTGGCTTTGCAGAAGCTTGTCAGTTTAATGAGGCCCCACTTTTGTATTTTATCTCTTATGATCCGTGCATTTAGGTTTTTGCTCAGGAATTGGATGCCAGTTTCAAATTCCATAAGAGTATGTCCTGCATTTTCTGAAGTTCTTATGGTTTGAGGTTTTACATTTAGGTCTCTGATCTATCTAGAGTTAATTTTTGTGTATGGGATTACATAGGGGTCTTG
>NW_007117856.1:0-751 GCF_000164805.1 Carlito syrichta
GGTGACAGAGTGAGACTCCAACTCAAGAAAAAAAAAAAAAAAAAGGTATGTGTCTCTCCTAATCTCACATTAAGAGATGAGAAATAATCCTCATTTGAGAACTTATCTCTTCCTGTGAACTTTTTTAAATTTCATGAAAGTCACAACAGGCATTTTGTATCCATGTGTTCTGCAGACCTTTTAGTCACCCGGTGTGTGGCCTATAGTCCAGCTGGACTATAAGCTCCATAAGAAAAAGCCTTATTTAACAATATGCCATTTCAATATCATAGGTTTGTGATTAGTGAAGATCTGCTACATCAGTCACCATACCTTAGAGAGTTTCTCCTCTGACTGAGGTTCTGTAGTCAGAGCAGTCCCTCCATGTGCCTTCATTTGTTCTATTTGTCTATTCAGAGAAGCTATCTTGGCCTTAGCATGAAGTTTTAGTTTTTTCATTGTGTCAGCAGCAGCCTTTCTTTCGTCCTGCCAGAGAAAAATGATGATAAATTCAAAAATGCTTATTCGCCACTTATCTAGTACATAACACAAACTATTCATTTATTTAGTGAGAGACAGGGTCTCACTCTGTCATCCAGGGTGGAGTGTAATGGCATGATAACAGCTCACTGCAGCAGCAAAATTTGCATCTCAGCTGCCCAAGTAACCAGGACTACAAGCATGCACCACCATACTCGGCTTTTTCTTTTTTTTAGTTTTCTTGCAGACATGGAGACACACTATGTTCCCCAGGCTGGTCTTGAACTGCTGG
>NW_007117857.1:0-369 GCF_000164805.1 Carlito syrichta
ATTAACAGACAGCACTAACAACGCAAGTAGTATCAGACGACAGTAAGAAGTCAAGTAGTATCAGACGACACCAAGAAGGCAAGGAGTATCAGAAGACGCTAAGAAGGCAAGGAGTATCAGTCGACATTAAGAATGCAAGGAGTATCATATGGCACTAAGAAGGCAAGTAGTATCAGACGGCACTCATAAGGCAAGTAGTATCAGTCTGCACTAATAAGGCAAGTAGAATCAGATGGCACTAATAAGGCAAGAAGGATCAGACGGCACTAAAAAGGCAAGTATTATCAAACGGCATTAATAAGGCAAGGAGTATCAGAGGTCACTAATAAGGCAAGTAGTATCCGACGGCACTAATAAGGCAAGAAGTAT
>NW_007117858.1:0-473 GCF_000164805.1 Carlito syrichta
CGGGCCCAGGTGGGTCATCAGTCAGACCACTAGCTGACTAGCCTCATGGCTGAGGACTTGGGTTGCCATCTCTGGATTCTCCTAGGCAGGAGATGGGGACTCCTAGGCTAGAATACCAAGTGAGGAGGGTCCAAGGCAGGACACCACTGAGTCTGCAGGATGGTAGGGAGTCTTGAAGACTGGCACCCATGAAACACAACGGTGACATGGTGTCATGACCTTCACCTGAGTGTGGTCATGACACGTGTCCTCAGATGGCACCATGAGTGCGGGTGGACTCCTCCAAATTCTGGTCTTCTCCCCTGCAGGAGGCTTCAGATTGGGGTGCACAGACCTGGTCTAACCGGACCGACCTCAGTCTGAGGCAGGCATGTCCAACCCACAGCTCGCAGGTAATAAGCGGCCCGGGACAGCTAGTCATGCGTCCCCCAACCTCTTTTAATGTCATGTGTGTGTTTTTTGTTGTTTTGGGG
>NW_007117859.1:0-687 GCF_000164805.1 Carlito syrichta
CCTCCCAAGGTGCGGGATTACAAGCTGAGCCACCGAGCCCATCTATAGAAGCCAATGTTTATGCCTCGTGTTAAACAACAATGATATGAAAAGCAAAATAATATGTAATATTGATATTAAAGTGACGCTGATGGTTCCTAGTCTTTGATGAGTATGACTGTCCCAAACCATGTCCCATCTAGAGGTACCTAGCCCATCACAGACCTCGGCACAACTATTGGGGGACCCACCCAGACTGGTCTTGTGTTAGAGAACATAAATCTGTGTGGAGGATGCAGGGGACAGCGAGGACCCCTTCCATCTCTACCCCAGAGTCCAGGAATTGTCAGTGTCCCCCTACGAGAGCCCTAGGACAGTGCTGTGAAAATCAAGGGGTGGTCATTTTATGCCTCAGTCTAGAGGCAGGCCAACCATGGGGGCTTTTCTAGGAAGAAATTCCACAACTGAAGTGCACTTTTCAATGCTGACCCCATTACCCTGCTGTTGTCGGCAGGTCTTGCGCTCTCAGTAACTATAGCCCAGAAGAAACCACTTTAAAGTGTTGACCCATGTCCCCCTGGTTCCTCAGGGAGATAAGGCCTCCCCTTCCAAGCCAGAAACAAAAGAGCCCAGGCTGGATGTCAGAGCAGGGAGAGGTGGAAGTCAAGCTGAGCAAAATCAACAGAAGACCCTGGAAGTTCCTAGAAA
>NW_007117860.1:0-745 GCF_000164805.1 Carlito syrichta
CGGATAAAATATCATCAGGCAACAATCTATTGCCTTCAAGAGACTCACCTCACTAGAAAGGACATCCACAGACTCAAAGTAAGAGGATGGGAAACAAACTTCCAGGCGAACGGAATACAAAAGAAAGCAGGAGTAGCCATCTTAATTTCAGACAAAATACCCTTCAAACTATTAAAAATCAAGAAAGATACAGAAGGCCACTACATAATGATAAAAGGCTCAATCCATCAACAAGAAATATCTATTCTAAATATATATGCACCCAACATAGGTGCGCCAACTTTCATAAAGCAGCTTCTTGGAAAACTAAAGAAAGATATTGGCTCTAACACTATCATAACTGGGGACTTCAATACCCCACTCACAACCCTAGACAGATCATCAGGACAAAAAATCAGCAAGGAGATCTGGAACCTCAATGTAACTTTGGACCAAATGGACTTAATTGATACCTACAGAACACTCCATCCAAAGACCACAGAATACACATTCTACTCATCACCACATGGAACATATTCTAAGATCGACCACATAATTGGACACAAATCAAGTATAAGCAAAGTTAATAGGACTGAAATTCTGCCATGCACCTTTTCGGACCACAGTGGAATAAAAATAAACATTGACACCAACAAAGTCCCCCCAAAACCCACAAAGACATGGACACTAAACAGCATGATGCTAAATAACTCCTGGGTCAATGATGACATCAAAATAGAGATCAAAAGATACCTGGAAACAAATG
>NW_007117861.1:0-489 GCF_000164805.1 Carlito syrichta
GTTGGCTGCTCGTATGTCTTCTTTTGAGAAGTATCTATTCCTATTTTTTGCCCACTTGGTAATGGAGCTTCTTTTTTCTTTTGTGCATGTTTGACTTCCTTATAGATTCTAGATGTTAGGTCTTTGTCAGATATTCAGTTGGCAAGTATTTTTTTCCCAGTCTGTGGGCTGTCTCCTGCTCTCTTGATTTCTTTGGCTTCGCAGAAGCTTGTCAGTTTGATGAGGTCCCACTTGTCTATCTTTTCTCTTATGATATGGGTACTTGGGGTTTGATCACAAATTGATTGCCATTGCTAACTTCCGTAAGTGTGTCTCCTGCATTTTCTAAGATTCTTATAGTTTGAGATTTTACAATTAGGTCTTTGATTCATACAGAGTTGATTTTTGTATCTGGTGATATCTAGAGGACCTGGTTAAATCTTCTGCAAGTGGTCATCAAGTTTTCCCAGCACCATTTACTGAATAAGTTCTCTTCTCCCCAGTAGTTGA
>NW_007117862.1:0-567 GCF_000164805.1 Carlito syrichta
GGCTGATTTTTTGATTTATCGTAGAGATGAGGTCTCGCTGCCCAGGCGGGTCTCGAACCCGCGGGCTCAGGCAGTCCACTCACCTCAGCCTCCCAAAGGCGTGGGATTACAGGCTGAGCCACCGAACCCGGCTAAGGTTATAGTGAACTATGATCGTGCCTCTGCACTCCTGCCTGGGGATAGAGCGAAAACCCATCTCTCTTTAAAAAATTTTTTTTTTTTAAAGGTGTGGGGTACAATTCAGGGATAGGTATACAAATGGTCATTGTACAGGTAAAGTTTGGGCCTCATTTTGGCCCTCACGTCACCTGGATTGAGATCAGGTACCCTTATTGATGAAATATGCACCCCCCCCCCGGCAGTTTTGAACTCATCTCTTCAAACAAACAGGCAAATAAAATAAAATGAAACAGATTCCTGGACTAGACTTTCCTATTTAGTATGTCTGCATTGAGGCCAGAGCTTCATGTCTCCTGCACATTCCAGGCACCAGTCCAGGGGTCACATTCAGGAACTACTGCCTCAGCTCCCCAAACTGCCAGGCCCTGGGAGGGAAGTCTGCCGTGG
>NW_007117863.1:0-595 GCF_000164805.1 Carlito syrichta
CTGGATCTACAAGGACTCAAACGTGCTGAAAATAAAAAAAACAAACAACCCCATTACAAAGTGGGCAAAAGATATGAACAGATACTTCACAAAAGAAGACATCTGAGTGGTCAACAGACACA
Source organism: Carlito syrichta (assembly GCF_000164805.1). NCBI lineage: Eukaryota > Metazoa > Chordata > Mammalia > Primates > Tarsiidae > Carlito > Carlito syrichta. The sequence goes on from NW_007117863.1 coordinate 123, forward strand.
TGAAGAAATATTCAACCTCACTAATCATCAAGGAGATGCAAATTAAAACTACACTGAGATACCACCAAACTCCAGTCAGAATGGCCATTATCAATAACTCAAAAAATAAAAGATGCTGAAGAAGATGTGGTGAAAAGGGAACACTCCTACACTGTTGGTGGGAATTCTTTTTTTTTAATTATAAAGATGTGGGTTCAATTCAGAGTTAGGTATACAAACATTGTGTATGCAGGTACCCTTGTTGAATAGATACGCCCCTACCTCCCCTAGCAGTTTTCCTCAACTACCAATCCCATCCCCACTCTCTTGACAGTTTCCCATTACTCATTCATAAGCAAACCTTGAAACATTATAATACTATAAAGAAAGTCTTTGACAGTAATTGAATTCTTAATAGTTGTAATAGTCCAGGGTGCAGAATCATATTTTCTACAAATATTGTGAAGTGTGTCTCTCTTCTCATAGCTCTATCT
>NW_007117864.1:0-747 GCF_000164805.1 Carlito syrichta
CGACCTGCTGAGCTCCGGCGATCCTTCCACCCCAGCCTTCCAAGTAGCCGGAATTACAGGTATGCGCTACCACGCCCGGCTGATTTTTTGATTTATTGTAGAGATGAGGTCTCGCTGCCCAGGCGGGTCTCGAACCCGCGGGCTCAGGCAATCCACTCACCTCAGCCTCCCAAAGGCGCGGGATTACAGGCTGAGCCACCGAGCCCGGATTGATCACTTTTTTTAAAATTGGGGTCTCACTCTGTGGCCCAGGCTGGAGAGGAAAGTGGCACACTCACAGCTCACCACAGCCTTGACCTCCTGGACTCAGGCGAGTTTTTCGTCTTAACCCTCCAGAATAGCTGCGACCACAGGCACTTGCACCCCACACCCGGCTAACTTTTTTTTATTTTGTTGTAGAGAGAAGGTCTAGCTATGTTGCCCAGGCTGCTCTTGAACTCCTGGGCTCAAGCAGTTCTTTCACCTTGGCCTCCCAAGTGCTAGGATTACAGGCGTGAGTCACTGTGCCCAGACCAATAACATGGTTTATTTGGTGGCGTTTGCATCAATAAATTCTCAGCTGGGGGAACAAAATGAATTCTGTGAATTTAGCCCCATTTGCGTCATTTTATAGGCCATCATTTAGATATCTTTGCATTATGAACAAGCAGCAATTACAATAATGAGACTAGCTGACCATCTCGTCCCATAAATGGTCGGTTCATATCATGCCAATTCCTGGCTTGAAGACGGTTTTGTAAGATGGCA
>NW_007117865.1:0-663 GCF_000164805.1 Carlito syrichta
CAGGCACCTGGCTTCATTCTTCTCTGTGTCTCCCCTGGATGTAATAATAAACTCCACTCAGAGTCAGCACTCAGCAGAGCTTACTGGGCACATAAATGAAAGAATGATGAGTCTTCCTCCAATGGTAAGAAAGGCCAAGTCATATCAAGGGAAAAGTTCCAAGCCCAGCTCCTGTCTACTCCTGGGGGTAGCATCCTGATCAGTGGGTCCATGTCTCTGTTTTCAACCATCTAATATCTATGTTGGACTGAGGCTGAAAGGAAGTCACTGCAAAAGTGTCCTGCCTGCAGATTGTAACCTTTTGCAGAGATAACAAGGATCCATTCCCCTTTTCTTTTCTCCAATCAGAAAGCCATAAGAATCCCAGTGTCCCCAAGGGTGGAAAAGCCTCTCTGTGGAGAAGGAAGGTGAAGAATAACCAGAAACACTCATGGAGACACTGATATGCCCAACTGTACCCTGGTGTGAAGTTGTACCAAATCCTCCTTGTTCTCATATTCAGAAGTGACTCAATGGACCCTTGCTTGCCTCATTCCTTGTCTGGGTATAAAACTGTCTTAATTACCTAATGTGGCATCTAGAATAATTCCAGGGGTGAAGACAGAAGGGATGAGCTTCAGAATTAGTGGGAAGCCAGGCTTGGTGGCTCAGCCTATAATCCCG
>NW_007117866.1:0-661 GCF_000164805.1 Carlito syrichta
TGATGCTATTTGGCTTCCACTGGAGTACAAGGGTCGCAGTTTAATACTAGTCAAACTGCATTAGGGCTCTTCCCTCTTTTACTAAACAAAATCCAAAGTCTTTAGCTTTTATTGAGTTAATTGGTTATAAATGCTAGATAACATGGAGTTAACCATGTATGCAGGAAAGATGCTGTCAAATTCACCACACATCCCTTTTTCACCTTCAGGACCATGATAGTTTAAGGGAACAATGGTTTAAATATCCATACACTTTCTGCACATTGAATTCTTTTCATTCCTTTTACATCTAATTTAGCTGTTTTCAAACTACACTGTGCATAAGAATTACCCTACAGAATTTTACACATAAAATAAATACACTACATTTCCATTGTTAAGATGACAAATATTCTGACTTTATAATTCAACTGTATAACAGAATGCCCCATGGTAGTTTGATTCTGGGAATGGTCCTTCTCAGGAAAAGTATGCTAGAGTCTACAAACGAGGGTAGCCTGCTTTACACAGGTCTTTCTCCCAAAATTGCCAGCTTTCAGAGGGAAAAGAGAGAGAGTGCAGGGCTGCATGTCTTAATCCAGTCAAATATGCAGATGTTCTCATCACTCTCTGCCAGCAAACTCAATCACATCACTCCATCTCCCTTCCAAAACCCCTATTT
>NW_007117867.1:0-803 GCF_000164805.1 Carlito syrichta
CATATAATAATTGTATGTGTTTTTTCAAATACATTATCTCATTTGATCCCCAAAACAACAGTTAAACATATATTGTCGGTGACTGCACTGACCAAGGGGGGGTTAGGACCGCACCGGTGAATCAGAACGGAGAGAAGAAACCACACGGAGGCAGCTCTTCTGGGAACAGTCTGGCCAAGACTGAAGCCAATTTTATTCAAACTTTTTCCAACTTATATACCATTTTCTATAATCTCCAGCAGTGTGACAATTACTTGCTGGGGGCGTACAAGTTCATTGATGTGTAACACGCTTTACAAATCATGTACCATCACAAGACTTTCAAGTTCCCAGTGAACAATTACAATTCCATGATGTATGAATCATAGGTGCACAATTTCAATACAGATTGTTCAAAATGTTTTCCACAATGTTCAATAAATCATTCATATTATACTCTATGTTCTAAACCCTGATTAAAAAACTTTCCAAGTTAACTCTAAGTTCAATCCAATTTTACTAACTTTTAATATTTTTGACGATTAATATTATCAACTTAACACTATACTATAATCTATAAGTTTACTTAAATGACTTAATTTTATTACCTTAATTTTATACTATTTATTTTTATAATTCTTATAACCTACTACATTTCTATACTGCCCTGATTGTATATTAATTACCTATGAACTTATCCTTAACCTAAAATTGTATCACAACTTCTATAAATCTCAAATATCTAAACTATTGTCTTTTATACTTTATTAATTACTTATCTGATATACCATGTCTAAATTCTAATACAACTATTTATCCTACTA
>NW_007117868.1:0-598 GCF_000164805.1 Carlito syrichta
AAGGAGTATTTTTCTTTTGTTATGGAAATGCATATAAAGTTAGCCAATTTACTCTTTACAAAAGTGCCACTCCACAATCAATAATGTATGATTAAATCAAACTAAAAATCTAGCCTAAGAAATCCTCTGTAATTGGATACTTGGGTCATTATATACCAACCACAACCTAACTTAGTAGGTAAACAAACTAAAAACCTAATTTAAGAGAATATTTATGTAGCAATAACTGAGTCTCGGCCAGTCCCAAGCATTGAAGCCAATCCTAGTCATTGAAGCCTGTGAACCACTCACAGGTGGCCAACTGCTTAAACTGTTTAAATAAGACAAATGCTGAGCTGTAACTAATCTAAATGTTTCTGTATCTGTTTTGGTTTTCACACATACTTTTGTTTTGTTTTATAAATTCTCTCTGACCACCTGACGTGCCAGAGTTTTTGTGAATCAGCTGTGATTCTGAGGGCTGCCTGATTCACAAATTATATCTTACTTTTCCAAATGATCTCTTTTAAATGTAATTTGTCTAATTTTCTTTTAATAGCATTCATAATTTACATGTTTCTGGGGGGTTGGAATAAAACTTCATAGAAGCAGGGTACCA
>NW_007117869.1:0-456 GCF_000164805.1 Carlito syrichta
CTTTTCTATGCTTTTGACAGTTTGGGTTAGTTCTGTGTTTTGGTCTTCAAGCTCTGAGATTCTTTCTTCGGCTTGGCTGATTCTGCTTTCCATGCTTATTAGTCTGTTGTTCATTCCCATCACAGTATTCTTTACTGCTGTCATTTCTGACAACAACTCCTTCCTATTTTCCTCTTGTCTCTCCTCAATTTTTTTAATTCTCTCCATTAATGTCTTGATGTCTGGGTTTGTTGCATGTAGCCAGTCATTCTGGGGACTCTTCATTGTCTGTGTTCCAGAATCTGTTTTCTCATTGTCTGATCTCCCAGGGGTCTGTGTAAGACCTATATTCTTCTTTTGGTTTTTCTTCATTTGTGCGGTTTTTTCCCCCTCCTTACTTTTTCCTTCCCTCCACGTCACCGTCTTCTTTAATTCTGTTATTCAGGGGTAAAGGGATTGGTTTTACTTCTGTTTGTC
>NW_007117870.1:0-769 GCF_000164805.1 Carlito syrichta
CGCCTGGCTTATTTCACTTAATGATGGTCCAGTTTCATTCCTGTTGCTGCAAATAACCGGATTTAATTCTTTTTTATGACTGAATAATATTCCACTGTGTTATATATACTACTTTTTATTTATCCATTCATCCACTGATGGTCACTTAGATTGTTTTTATATCTTGACTACAATAAACACAAAAGTGCAGAGATCTCTTTGATGTATTGATTTTCTTTCTTTTGGATATATACCCAGCAGAACATATGGCAGATTTGTTTTTAGTTTTTTTAGGAACTTCCATACTGTTTTCCTTGGTGACACCACTAGTTTAAATTCCTACCAACAGTATATAAGAGTTTCCCTTTCTCTGTATCCTTGCCAGCATTTGCTATTTATTTATTTATTTATTTTTGTATTTTTAACAATAGCCATTCTACTGGATGAGAGGATATCTCATAGAGGTTTTGATTTGCATTTTCCTGATAATTAGTTATGTTGAACAATTTTTCATACTCCCATTATCTTCCTTAGCAAAATGTCTATTTAGATCATTTTCTCATTTTTTTGTTTGAATTTTTTGTTGAATTGTTGGAGATTCTTATATATTCTGGTGTGAATCACTTGTTAAATGGATAGTTTGCTAATATTTTCTATTGTTGTGTAGGTTATTTCTTCACTTTGTTGATTGTTTCCTTTGCTGCGCAGTAAATTTTTAGCTTGATTGTAATCCCATTTATATATTTTTGCTCTTGTTGCCTGTAATATTAAAGTCTTATCCCCCCAAATC
>NW_007117871.1:0-761 GCF_000164805.1 Carlito syrichta
AACTCACCCCTGAGGTCTCATGGCTCATAAAGAATGAGGTTAGCTCATTGGACTCTAAAATGTCTTCTTTATGGCTATGTAGAACCACTATTACTCACCAGCCAGGGCTTTTACAGATCACTGAATGTGATCTTAAGATTTTCTGAGTAAACTCCACCAGCTGCAACAAATCAGGTTAGCAAAAAATAGAATATATACTATTATATATATTATTAATAAGTAAAAATATAAAATATGACAGTAGTAACTTACTTCCAACAATATACACTTGCATTCTCAAGGAGCTATGATATATATAGTATCATAGAATATCCATCAGAAGAAAATTTTGTTTTACATGAAATTATTTAAGTTGTCCAGGCTCATAAAACCTCAGAGAAATGGTTTTCAAAGGTCTAGAACAGTTTCAAACATAGTGGCCATTACCTGAATTTACAGATAAAATGGCATGCTATTGAGGGGTAAATTCTAACTTCTCATAGAATTTTTGGCAATTGTTTTTGTACTTCAGTAAGTTTCTAAACTTTTGAATTACTTGGCATTCTTTTCTTACATGGAAAGAAAAGAAAATTTTTATGGAAGAGATTTTGGGGATAGGTTTTACTGTTATCTCAGAACAAATGTAAGTTATTTGTATAAATACATATATATTTGTATAAATATTTATTTGTATAAATAACTAAAACTTTGTGAGGAATAAATGAGATAATGAAAGTAAGCACTTATTATTCCAGTGTGCCAATGGCTGCCTATAGCAATGA
>NW_007117872.1:0-777 GCF_000164805.1 Carlito syrichta
CCCTCCAATGCCGCCTCCTCCCCCAAATGCATGGGATCCTGTCCACCCAGTGCAGGCGGGGCCTGCTGTTTCCCTCTGTCCTGCCTTGGCTGAAGAGTGCAGACATGGAGGCATTTGTAACTTGTGCTTGAGCCCACGTGACAACTCAACCACTCTGTACTGTACACTCACATTCACACACTTGCACACACACTCGAACTACTCTGCTCACTGGACTCTCAGAACCCTGCTGAGGCTGGGCTGGGTGGGATCCCAGTGTATTGCTGAAAGGGCACTCGGTCAGCCTCTTCTGATGCACAACCAATAATGGATATGCAACTTTACACAACTTTGACCACCTGCCAAACCTTAAACAATGTAAGACCAAAGAGCCATGACCATAGAAAAATGCAATGCCATACCCTAACACTAATTATTTTTAAATTGGGTGGAATCATTTTGAAAAATAATGCATTACACGTATGCAAATAGCTGAACAGTTGATCCTTACGTATTTTTAATATTACAATTTCCAGGTTTGGAATTCATGAAAGTTAGACTGCTGTCCTTATTAACAAACTGCGAAAAAAATGGTGTTAAGACTTAAGAATTTTCTGTTACCTTTCCAACTTCTTACATCTCTAGTGATTGTTTAGGTCCATAGATTTATTGTTAAGCAACGAAAGAAATGTCACTGTGACCCACACTTTCATTATGTTGATTTGAGTTGAGTATCTAAAAACAAAAAGTTCACCCCTGCTGGATTATTCATCTAGTTACTTCCCTGAATATAATAAT
>NW_007117873.1:0-785 GCF_000164805.1 Carlito syrichta
CTCAAGAATCAAAGATGACACAAACAAGTGGAAAAATATCCCATGCTCATGGATTGGAAGAATCAACATTGTGAAGATGTCCACCTTACCTAAGGCAATCTACAAATTCAATGCAATACCCATCAATTTACCAGCAACATTCTTCTCAGACCTAGAAAAGACAACACAGGAATTCATATGGAAACACAAACGTCCAAGAATAGCCAGAACAATCCTCAGCAAAAAAAAAAAAAAAACAAAGCAGGTGGTATCACATTACCACACTTCAAACTTTACTATAAAGCTACAATCATCGAAACAGCTTGGTATTGGTATAGGAACAGGTATATAGATCAACGGAATAGAATTGAGATTCCAGAAGCAAAATCTCAATTTCTCAACAAACTCATCTTCGACAAGGCCTCCTCCACCTACCACTGGGGAGAGGAGAACCTATTCAGTAAATGGTGCTGGGAAAACTGGCTGACCACGTGCAGAAGATTGAAACAGGAGCCCTATCTATCCCCATGCACAAAGGTTAACTCCAAATGGATCAGAGACCTAAATGTAAAACCTCAAACCATAAGACTTTAGAAAATGAAGGAAATACCCTCATGGAAATTGGAACTGGCATCCAATTTCTGAACAAAACCCGAAACCCACAGGTCATAAGAGAGAAGATAGACAGTCGGACCTTATTAAACTGACAAGCTTCTGCAAGGCCAAAGAACCATCAGAGAGCAGGAGACAGCCTACAGACTGGGAAAAGTATTTGCCAACACCAGGTCTGACAAAGGCTTAACATC
>NW_007117874.1:0-670 GCF_000164805.1 Carlito syrichta
AATTCAGATCTTATTTCATTTCACAAAAGTTTTAAAAATTAATTTCAAATATTACATCTGTTAATCTTCCATTTGTTTCCCATTAAGTTGCATCTTATTGGCTCTTTCTATTCTTTACATCCCTTATTGAACTTTTGCAATATCTATATTTCCTTAGTTACCTTAGTAATTTGCTTTTCATTTCTGAGATGACTTTGTCTTTTCTCATCATTTTCCCTCTAGGATTCAGTCAGCTACTGTTTCACACATCTTCCTATTGATTATCCATTTCAATTGTGAGTTTTTGAATGTCTGACTCACGGGGTCCTTCTGCAATACAATTGTTTGCTTAATATCAGGTATTCAAGTTCAGGTGTTGCATTTCATTTTTCCTCTTTTTCATGGTTTTCCTTTTATTTCTTTTGTTTTTATTTTTGGTTCCAATATTTCTGTGTGTCTAATAAGGTTTGATTTTAATTTTCTGTTTCATACTTAGAGTAACTTTGTAAATATGCTGGCTTGTTTTTCTATTGAGGATTATCTGCACTGGCCTTTTTGGAATTAGCAAAAGCAAGTTGTCTTGTGATGGAACGAGAAGGGAGAGAAGTTGGTTTACTAGGTTTCTCAGTTCAAGAGTACCCTCTTTTGCAGCTCCATGGAAGTGTATTTTCTTCAATAAATGATACCTTTT
>NW_007117875.1:0-842 GCF_000164805.1 Carlito syrichta
CGTCTCCTCAGTTCTTTCAAATATGGAACCTAGATTTCGTTTTTGCAACTTGAAAGATAAAAAAGAGTGTAGTGATCTCTATGCCTATTTGGAAGGAAAATTAGTTCCAAGTTGAATAAAAATATGTTTGAAATAGTGTATAATGTGAACCGAGACCTAGTGTTTAGATTGTTAATTTATTACTTCCTTTTGACATAAAGGTGAGTTTTGAGAATTGATTGTTTCTTAAGTTTCTCTTGTTTATTTTTTTGTTATAAAGATGTGGGACACAATTCAGGGTTAAATATACAAACATTGATTATGCAGGTACCCTTGCTGATGAGGTCTGCCCCTACCTCCATAGTAGTTTCCCTCAACTACCAATCCCACTCCTTTCCCCTGACAGTTTCCCATTACTGCCAATACTTTCTCATAGTATTATAGTTGGTCAAGGTCTGCTTATGAGTGAGAACATATGGCACTCTGTTCTTTGTTTCTGTGATTGACTACGGAGTGTCATTGACTCCAAATCTATCCAAGTTGCTGCAAAGTCCATATATTTGTCCTTCTTTATGACTGCATAATAATCCATTGTGTATATGTACCATATTTCTTTTATCCAGTCCAGCCTCGATGGGCAACATTGTTGGTTCCATGTTTTTGCTATTGTGAATAGAACTGCAACAAACTTATGTGTGCAGGTATCTTTTCTATAGAATGATTTAAGCTCCTCTGGGTATATTCTCAATAGGGGAATTGCTGGGTCATAGGGAAGATCAATTTCTAGTTCATTTGGAAATCGTACATTTTCTTCCAAAGAGGCTGCCCTAGTTTGCATTTTCACCAGCACTGTAGAAGCATTT
>NW_007117876.1:0-764 GCF_000164805.1 Carlito syrichta
CCAGTTCCACTATATATTTTAGTAAAATTTTAAAGAACAGATGGCTGCAAGATGTTATTATCATGAAAAAGATATTTAGATCTTCCTCTCTGAGTTGATGTTTATAGAAAACTAATATTTCATAAATTCCAAGTTACTATGGTGTATTATCTAGATGTTGTTCCTGTAATTCTATAAATATAAAAATTGTAACTTTCTATGTAACTTTAGTATTAATCAGCAATTATACTAATGGAAGATAAAGTCAACCCATTTATTTTTAAAATTTTTATTAAAGAAATAAATAACTTGAAAGAAGCATGCTAGATAAACCAGAAAATAATGTCACATTTACATAAAGACATGCTATGGACTTCTCTAATTTTGGGGGAACACTCTTTTCAGCATATGAGAATAAAAGCTAAATTCTAAATACCTACTTTCTTTCGTGTATTTTTACTTGTACTTAGGAATAAACTAGGTTAGTTAGGCAAGGGTTTGGAGCAATCAGCACCATGAGATAGCATCTTGGAGCACTCTGCCAGATGGAGCCCACAGTAATATACCTGGTCTGAGATCTAGAGGTGCCAACTAAGAAGGACAGTCCTGAATTAAGTGGCGATAGAACACCTGTGATAAAGGCAAGTTGAATTTTCCAGATATAAGAGATATTTAAATTATAGATTATCTGTTATAACTGCAGTCACCTTCAAAAACCCTCCTGCCCTTTCCCCAGTGGCTCCATTTCTCACGTGGATTTTCCCCACCCAGCAGACTTGACCATC
>NW_007117877.1:0-741 GCF_000164805.1 Carlito syrichta
TAGCTTGTCATGCTCAATTTAAATGGATTTGTGTTACACCTTTGCCAAATGATGGTCAAAATGTCAGTTGGGCTGATGTTCAGAAACACCTTATGGGAGTTTGGCAGTCCTCTAATTCTTCTTTAAATATTCAACAGTTACAGGGTCAAATCGTTGCTATCTCTCAGGCACACTTGTCTACACTTTCATTTTCTCAATTGGCTTCTAGATTTACTTCTTCCCTTTCTCAGTTTGTGGCTTCTCATTCTATTTGGAATCTGATCTATAATTTCATTGCTATTGGTGTGATTGTTCTTCTTCTGCTGTTTATTTTTCCAGTCATCATCCGACGTTTAAGAAAAGCAGTGCAACGCAATTCAGATAACATTCATCTGGCAATGCTCAGTAATAAAGTTAAAAAATAATGTCATCTATCAGCTGGTCACTTATGTCATAAAGGCTAATATTTTGTGTCATCAGCTCACCATTCTTCATTCTCCCTATGTCCCCTTAAGTCTTTACGCTCTTGGTATTCAGTGACGGGTAAGATTCCAGCCACCTAGTATGAACCTAAGACAGGCATTCCCCGCAGGGAAGGGGAACGGGCCAATGACGGGTAACAACTATGGTGAGGCGAGAACAACCTAAGACAGAAGCCAAGATGTTTTACGTTTGTTTTAATAAAAAAGGGGGAAATGTTGGGAGCCAACATCTATAGCTACATGGCTGAGGCCTGTAAAGGCCCATCTGGAAGATCACCTC
>NW_007117878.1:0-609 GCF_000164805.1 Carlito syrichta
GGCATGCTCACCGCTACTCCAACGTTGACCTGCTGGGCTCCAATGATCCTTCTGCCTCAGCCTTCCAAGTAGCTGGAACTACAGGTGCACGCTACCACAGCTGGCTAATTTTTGATTTATTGTAGAGTTGAAGCCTCGCCAAGTTGCCCAGGCTGGTCTCGAACCTGCGGGCTCAGGCATTCCCACCCACCTCGACCTCCCAAAGTGCTGGGATTACAAGCTGATTTCACTGAGCTGGACCAACTGTTTTTAATGACAGCTTGTACGTGACCTTTGATGTTTCCCTGATTGAACTGTTTCCAATTTTATTAATTTAACTTTTCAGAATTTCAAGGTGTAATTTATAGCATAATTTCTCTAAAGTTTAATATTCTTGGAGGAAAATCCTTGTCGTGCCTTTTAGCAGGAAAAATATGCAAATAAAGCAGTTTTTCTCTTTCCAGGCTTCCACTTAAAAAAACAAAGACCCTGTCCATTGGAATCCCCCAAAATAGTGAAGGGCAGTGCTGTTACCGGGGGATGAATGTTATTTGGGAGGTTGTCCCAAAAATTTGAGTGGAAATGTTGCTGGAAAACAGAGAGGCCGTGACACCGAGGCTATCTTCGGAA
>NW_007117879.1:0-358 GCF_000164805.1 Carlito syrichta
TTCGGTTCTTGCTATTGTGAACAATGCTGCGATAAACATACGGGTGCAGGTATCTTTTTTATAGAGTGATTTGAGTTCTTCAGGGTATATTCCCAGTACGGGAATTGCAGGGTCATATGGGAGGTCAATATTTAGAGCTTTTAGGAATCGCCATACTGTTTTCCACAGAGGTTGTACTAGTTTGCACTCCCACCAACAGTGTAGAAGTGTTCCCTTTTCACCACACCCTCTCCAGCAACTGTTGTTTTTTGAGTTATTGATAATTGCCATTCTGACTGGAGTTAGGTGGTATCTCAGTGTGGTTTTGATTTGCATCTCCCTGATGATTAGTGAGGTTGGACATTTTTTCATGTGTCTG
>NW_007117880.1:0-418 GCF_000164805.1 Carlito syrichta
GGTGAGTGGATTGCCTGAGCCCGTGGGTTCGAGACCCGCCTGGGCAGCGAGACCTCATCTCTACAATAAATCAAAAAATCAGCCGGGTGTGGTAGCGCATGCCTGTAATCCCAGCTACTTGGAAGGCTGAGGCAGAAGGATCGCCAGAGCCCAGCAGGTCAAGGCTGTGGTGGCCAGGAGCGGCCACTGCACTCCAGTCTGGGTGACCGAGTGAGACTCCAACTCAAAAAAAAAAAGAACCACAGAAGAATTTTTTTTTTTTTTAGTCAGGGTCTCATTTTGTCATCCAGGCTAGAGTGCGGTGACATAATCATGCAATCACGGTACCCTGAAGAGATCCTCTCACCTCCATCTCCTGAGTAGCTAGGACTACAGGCACCCACCACCATGCCTCGCTAATTTCTTATTGTTTCAGAGA
>NW_007117881.1:0-505 GCF_000164805.1 Carlito syrichta
TTCAAAATAATTTAAAGTTTAGTTTTTAAAATGTAAATTTTAAATTGAGAAATTGATGTATAATTCACAGAAAAAAGGTAAAAGGAAATTTCAGTATCGCTAGGTATAACTCCCTTGAAATCTAACATTCACCATGTCTACAAGGGTCAATAATTTTATCAAAATATTATCAAATTTATTCTTTATTTGGGAAGATTTTTAAATGTACTGTTTTTATGATATTAGGCATGCATTATGTCAACTTTGCATCTCACTGTAAATGTAGACATTAAAAGTATATATGTATGTTTTTTTAATATTTTTTATTATGGTTTTGTGGGGTACAGTTAAGGGTTAGGTATACAATTACGTTTCATTCAGGCACCCTGTTGATAAGAGGTGTTTCCCCATCCCCAGACAGATATTTGCTACTGTCAAACCCATCTCCTTCTACCCCCCACAGTTTCCCAGTACCATCAGTCATTTTCATATAGTATTACATTGGATGTTCAAGGTCCATTATATA
>NW_007117882.1:0-468 GCF_000164805.1 Carlito syrichta
TCCACTCTAAATGGATCAAAGACCTAAACCTAAAACACCAAATTATAATAATCTTAGAAAACGCAGGAGACACCATTAGAGAAACTGGAACCAGAAACTAATTCCTCTTCAGAGCCCTAAACACCCATGCCTTAAGAAGTAAGTAGGACAAGAGGATCTTATCAAATTAATATACTTCTGCAAAACAAAAGAAACCATCAGAAGAGCAGGGAAACGGCCAACAGAATGGAAAAAACGATTCTCTAGCTGTATATCTTTAGAAAGGCTTAATATCTAGGATCTACAGGAAACTCAAAGACTCAGAATAATCAGACAATCCTTCCCTTTGAAAAGTGTGCAAAATAAGTGAATGGACACTTTTCATAAGAAGAGATACGGGCAGCCAGCAAACATATGAAAATAGCTCAGCCTCATTCATCATCAAAGAAATGCAAATGAAACCACTTTGAAATACCACATACCCCCGTG
>NW_007117883.1:0-350 GCF_000164805.1 Carlito syrichta
AGTTTCTGCTGCGTTTCCTAATATTATTATAATTTGGTGTTTTACGTTTAGGTCTTTGATCCATTTAGAATTAATGTGTATGGTGATAGATCGGGGTCCTGTGCCAATCTTGTGCATGTTGTCAGCCTTTTCCTGGCACAATTTACTGAATATATTCTCCATTACCCAGTGGGTCTTGGAGGATTTTCAAATATGAGTTAGTTGAGAATTTGAGGATTTCATTCTCTGTCCTGATCCATTAGCCTATGGACCTATTTTTGTACCAATACCAGGCTGTGTTGATTACTGTAAACATATAATAAAGTTTGAAATCTGGAACTGCGATAGCTCCTGCTTTGTTTCTTGTCATA
>NW_007117884.1:0-622 GCF_000164805.1 Carlito syrichta
CATACACAATGTTTGTATACCTAACTCTGAATTGAACCCACATCTTTATAATTAAAAAAAAAGAATTCCCACCAACAGTGTAGGAGTGTTCCCTTTTCACCACATCTTCTTCAGCATCTTTTATTTTTTGAGTTATTGATAATGGCCATTCTGACTGGAGTTTGGTGGTATCTCAGTGTAGTTTTAATTTGCATCTCCTTGATGATTAGTGAGGTTGAATATTTCTTCATGTGTCTGTTGACCACTCAGATGTCTTCTTTTGTGAAGTATCTGTTCATATCTTTTGCCCACTTTGTAATGGGGTTGTTTGTTTTTTTTATTTTCAGCACGTTCGAGTTCCTTGTAGATCCAAGATGTTAGGCCTTTGTCAGTCAAGGAGTTGGAAAATACTTTTTCCCAGTTTGTGGGCTGTCTTCCTGCTCTCTTGATGGTTTCTTCGGCTTTGCAGAAGCTTATCAGTTTAATGAGGTCCCACTTGTCTATCTTATCTCTTATGGCATTTCTGGTGCATTTCGGGTTTTGTTCAGGAATTGGATGCGAGTTCCAATTTCCATAAGGGTGTGTTCTGCATTTTCTATGTTCTTATGGTTTTAAGGTTTTACATTTAGGTCTCTGATCCATT
>NW_007117885.1:0-806 GCF_000164805.1 Carlito syrichta
CCATCTATTGCCTTCAAGAGATTCACCTCACTAGAAAGGACACCCACAGACTCAAAGTAAGAGGATGGGAAACAAACTTTCAGGCGAACGGAATACAAAAGAAAGGAGGAGTAGCAATCTTAATTTCAGACAAAATACCCTTCAAGCTATTAAAAATCAAAAAAGATACAGAAGGCCATGACATAATGATAAAAGACTCAATCCATCAACAAGAAATATCTATCCTAAACATATATGCACCCAACATAGGTGTGCCAACTTTCATAAAGCAACTTCTAGGAAAACTAAAAAAAAGATATTGACTCTAAATGGGGATATTCCATCATAACTGGGGACTTTAATACCCCACTCACAACCCTAGACAGATCATCAGGACAAAAAATCAGCAAGGAGATCCAGAACTTCAATGTGACTTTGGACCAAATGGACTTAATTGATACCTACAGAACACTCCATCCAAAGACCACAGAATACAAATTCTACTCATCACCACATAGAACATATTCTAAGATCGACCACATACTCGGCCATAAATCAATCATAAGCAAATTTAAAAGGACTGAAATTCTACCATGTACCTTCTCAGGCCACAGTGGAATAAAAATAAACATTGACACCAACAAAGTCCCCCCAAAACCCACAAAGACATGGACACTAAACAGCATGATGCTAAACAACTCCTGGGTCAATGATGAAATCAAAACAGAGATCAAAAGATACCTGGGAAACAAATGAAAGTGAGAACATCTTACCAAATCTCTGGGATGCCCTGAAAGCTGTAGTAAGAGGGGAATTTAATATCCCTA
>NW_007117886.1:0-677 GCF_000164805.1 Carlito syrichta
TGTATTGCATCAAATAATACTTCAAAGGTGTGACTGAAGTTTAAACATGTAAGATTAAATATGTAATAATTTTTTGTAAGTAAATTCCTATATTTAGAAGGGGGCTCCTCTCTTGTACCTCTGAAGTAGAACATTGTTAGTGTGTCTCCTGCCTTGTCAGCTGAAAGCAAACCACTCCTGGTGGACATTAGGACCAGGTGTGTAGAAAAATCATCCTCCAGATTAGCTGCACACCAGTGCCAGGGAATGTGTTAATTCACTCCAGCCATAAAGCTGTGTCATCTGGCACAGCAGCAGCAACTGAAGTCACCTTGGTTAAGCTTATGCCAACCCATTGCCATTCTTCAAGATCTATCTGTCTTCTGCATAGACAAGGCAGGAGAGTTGAATGGGGATGTGGTGGGAATCTTGCATGTTTCAAGTCCTTGATGGTGGCATAATGGACCTAACAGATGAGAGAACCAGTGTGGGCACCCTCCAGCTGCTGACTGTGGTTGTTCCAACTAGGAAGGTGACCACAGGATGGGCTCAGGGTCTCACTGAATTCACTGTGATATGGACCTGAGCAAAACTCCACATATCACTTGAACTCCATAAGCCCACATTCTGATAGGGGCCAGAGTGACCTTTTGAGTTTCCTGGGGGTGATGTCGGTTCAAAACCAGTGTCTGGTAGTC
>NW_007117887.1:0-336 GCF_000164805.1 Carlito syrichta
GATCACCGGATACCAGCAGGTTGAGGCTGCGGTGGCCGGGAGCGGCCACTGCACTCCAGTCTGGGCGACAGAGTGAGACTCCAACTCAAAAAAAAAAAAAAAACCCTAAAATATTACAGCTGATTCAAAGGAAAATTCAAAGCACCATAAGTATTCCAGTCCTTTAAAAAAGCAAAAATAAATAATAAAATAGTTGCAAAATTGACATTTTCACTGGGAAAAGGAGTGGCATCAAGGGCCCTTCCATTTACTTGTCTATAATCCTGTGCCTTGCCATGTAACAGCTTACAGAACTGAAAAAATTCAAAGACAATGAAAGCTGTGAATAGTCTGGAA
>NW_007117888.1:0-768 GCF_000164805.1 Carlito syrichta
GCCACCAGACCACCTCTACAAGAAACACTTAAGAAAGTACTGAACACAGAAGAAAAAGAAAAAAGAACAACAACATTCTTCACAAGAGTACAGGCAAAAGATTAAAAACACACATGAACCAACTCCAAAACCCAAAGAAAGACAACAAATAAACAGGAACAACTCTGTAAGAACCTTATGACAGGGATCAACTCTTGCATTTCAATTATTAGCCTAAATGTGAACGGACTAAATGCACCACTGAAAAGACATAGATTGGCAAAATGGATAAAATATCATCAGGCAACAATCTATTGCCTTCAAGAGACTCACCTCACTAGAAAGGACATCCACAGACTCAAAGTAAGAGGATGGGAAACAAACTTCCAGGCGAACGGAATACAAAAGAAAGGAGGAGTAGCCATCTTAATTTCAGACAAAATACCCTTCAAACTATTAAAAATCAAAAAATATACAGAAGGCCACTACATAATGATAAAAGGCTCAATCCATCAACAAGAAATATCTATTCTAAATACATATGCACCCAACATAGGTGCGCCAACTTTCATAAAGCAGCTTCTTGGAAAACTAAAGAAAGATATTGGCCCTAACACTATCATAACTGGGGACTTCAATACCCCACTCACAACCCTAGACAGATCATCAGGACAAAAAATCAGCAAGGAGATCCGGAACCTCAATGTAACTTTGGACCAAATGGACTTAATTGATACCTACAGAACACTCCATCCAAAGACCACAGAATACACATTCTACTCATCACCA
>NW_007117889.1:0-717 GCF_000164805.1 Carlito syrichta
CAACTAGGCAGCATTGCGACGTTCCCCAGGTAAACTCTCAAGAGTCTGTTTACAAGAAATCCCAAAGTGTCTCTAGAGATGCACAGCCAAGCTGCTGTAATCCGGGTCAGACATGACACAGGGAGGGGTACAGCGAAGCACACCATCAATAAGAGCAGAAGCAGGGTTCGGTGGCTTAGCCTGTAATCCCTTGCCTTTGGGAGGCTGAGGTGAGTGGATTGCCTGAGCCCGTGGGTTCGAGACCTGCCTGGGCAGGCGAGACCTCATCTCTACAATAAATCAAAAAATTAGCCGGGCGTGGTAGCGCGCACCTGTAATTCCGGCTACTCGGAAGGTTGAGGCGGAAGAATCGTTGGAGTCCAGCAGGTCGAGGCTGCGGTGGCCAGAAGCGGACACTGCACGCCAGTCTGGGCGAAAGAGTGAGACTCCAACTCAAAAAAAATAATAAGAAACAAGAATAGAACATGTGTTCATAATTCGGGGGAAATTATTTCACTCAGCAAAAAACATTTTAAGGGTCAGCACTAAATTGCCCACTTTGAGAAACTCAGAAAAACGAAAAGGAGATTTTAAAACTGGCAGTGTCTCACTGTAGTTTGTGGCTGACTGGAGCCCTTTCTTGGCTAGTATTCAAATATCTTTTATCTTCATGTAATCTAATATATTTATTACTATAGTCAATGCCTTAATGACACTATCAGCTTCCCATTTTCACTA
>NW_007117890.1:0-711 GCF_000164805.1 Carlito syrichta
ACCCTCACACATCTATTGACATATCCCTTAAACTATAACAAATGAATATGAAAAAAATCCCAAGAAGAACAAAAGAACAAAAACCAACAATCACAACAAAACCAAAAGATAAAAACTCCATCATTCACATACACATATTCAAAAAACGACAAATAAAAGAAGGAAGTAACAGAAGAAGAAAAGGAAAAGAAAAGAAAAATTTGGGGGGAGTCGCAGATCAAACCCTCACAAACACATTTACACAAAAAGAAAAAATATTTTTAAAATAGACGAACTAACAAGAAAACAGTGAAAAATTTTTTTAATTAAAAAGTAATTGAAGCCGGGCTCGGTGGCTCAACCCTGTAATCCCAGCACTTTGGGAAGGCGAAGTGACTGGATTTGCTGAGCCCTGGGGGTTCTAAACCCGCCTGGGGCAACTTGGCAAGAACTCATCTCCACAATAAATCCAAAAACAGTCGGGCGTGGGAGCTCACGCCTTGTAGTTCCAGCTACTTGGAAGGCGGAGGCGGAAGGATCGCCGATGCCCAGCAGGTCGAGGCTGCGGTGGCTGGGAGCGACCATTGCACTCCAGTCTGGGCGACAGAGTGAGACTTCCACTCAAAAAAAACAAGGTAATTGAAAATTTAAGAAACAAAACCCAAAACCAAACCACAAACAAACAAAAAACTGCCCCTCTTGTGGCAGACGCTGTAATTGTTCCTGTAATCA
>NW_007117891.1:0-697 GCF_000164805.1 Carlito syrichta
CTGGGCTCTGGCGATCCTTCCACCTCAGCCTTCCAAGTAGCTGGAACTACAGGCTTGCACTACCAACCCCGGCTAATTTTTTTGATTTATTGTAGAGATGAGGTCTCGCCTGCTCAGGCGGGTCTCGAACCCGTGGGCTCAGGCAATCCACTCACCTCAACCTCCCAAAGGCGCGGGATTACAGGCTGAGCCACCAAGCCTGGCTAACTTTCTCAATTCTTGCTCATTTAACTGGAGTCAACTGAGATGCCCAATGTATGAAAAACAACGTACAATGACAAGATGCTGGCAAATCCTTAGTGCTCAGGGCTACTTACAGATGGAAGCAGGTATGAAGAGTGACCCATCTCAGCCTCTTGCTAAGGAAACAAAATGGAAAGGCAGGGCCACGGTGGACCTGACAGTGAGCTCCTCATTATCTCTCAAGGTAGTGACAGCAACAAAACTCAGTCAGCTGTTGCCAGGCCAGAACGTGGGGTAACAGAATAGAGTCTTGAACTTCAAAACAACCTGGAAACTGGAACTTTAGATAAATTTATTTATATGGCAATTCAATTTTTAAAATGAGAGCCAAACAAAACGGGGTTGTATTCTGATCTCAGGCCACGAGCTTCCAGTTTGCAACCTCTGATCTAATCCTCTCCTCAGCTACCTGCGTTCTACTTTAGTTCGAAGCTGTTAGGATTGGGGTTGGCAG
>NW_007117892.1:0-569 GCF_000164805.1 Carlito syrichta
CGTCCATTGAGTGTGGGTGTGGTTGTACACATTCCAATTTTAGCAAGGAGTAACAACAGATTTGCTCATCTCCCCACCTGAAAATCCTCCTGTGTCTCCCCAGAAGGCAAGAATGACTCAAACCAGACAATCACACCTCAACAAAACAGACAAAGGTGAAATGCAAGCCAGGCTTGGGAAAGCTCCCAGCGCACATCTGAGCAGCCACACTGCTGGGACAGCTGCCAGGGATGATTGGGGAATGGCTGCTACCCCACAACAGGACCTCTTTAACCAGGGGCAGGGCCTGCCACCTTATGACCTGATTTCACTTTTCAGTGGCACAGAACACACCCTGTCACACTGCAAATCTGAGAAGCCATGGAGGCCCCATGAGGCCAAGGAAGAGGCCAATCCCTTTGATGGAAGACTGGGCCACGGCCACTGGAGTCAACACTGGGCTGCAGGTTAGTGAGGACAGCTGGGCAGGGTGAGAATCCCAGTGACAGGACCTGAACAGGAACTTACCTCAGGCTTAATTGAGGAATGTTTTGGTAAAGCTACAGTGGACACCTGTCACCTTGTGCGTT
>NW_007117893.1:0-719 GCF_000164805.1 Carlito syrichta
CAAAAACAAAAACAAAGGAATAAACTGTAACTTATTCCTGTTGTTGTCATTGTTTCCATGTATTCTTGTCAAATAAACAGCACTAAGAACACGCATTCTTGTGTATAGCTCTTAAGAGAGGTTTCCTAGAATTCCTGAGTCAGAGGATATGCCCACTTTGATGAGTCTTAAACATGTTCTCAAACTGATTTCCTGGAAAGATGAATCAATTTCTACATTCACCCTGAGCTACTTTTTTAGGTAACAAATGATATTGATATTTCATTTTTACAATTAGCATTTTTATCCATAGAGTGGCATGCTTTTTATCATGTTTACTAGCCATTAGTAATTGAAAAAGTAATGTCTCCAACCTTTTAGATGAAGGTTGTATTAAATTCCTCATTGGCATTTGTAAGATTGTTTAACAGAATATACATGTCACCCTTTTGTCATGTGTTTCAACATGTTTCTGGTTGTCATTATCTTTTAAATTTTGCTTGTTTTTGTCATGTGAACAATTTCCATTCTATGCAACAACATGAATCTGTGACAATATGATTAACACAGCTGCTTTTTAATTTGTGCTTAAAACTTTCATACCCATTCCAATGAGTTATTGTCTACATTTTTCTTTTGGATGTCACAGTTTTCATTTCTTTTCCTAAGCTTATTTAGAGTTTATTAGGAAATGGAAAGAAGAGGCAGATTTGAGAGACATTTACAATTGACTGCTATAT
>NW_007117894.1:0-790 GCF_000164805.1 Carlito syrichta
TCTTGTTTTCCTGAATTTACTGTACCTCTTTTAATAAAGAATTAGCAGTTTATTCAATCTAAGGATGCCATGAAATTACCATGAAGTTAACATCATTCTTCTCAGACCTGGAGTTTACAAAAAGGAATTCATATAAAACCATAAAGAATCATGAATAGCAAAAGAATCTTATCAAAAGAAACAAAGCAGGAGCTATCACAGGTCCAGACTTCAAACTTTACTATATGTTTACAGTAATCAACACAGCCTGGTATTGGGTAAAAGAATAGGTCCATAGGCCAATGGATCAGGAGAGAGAATAAAATCCGCAAATTCTCAACTAACTCATCTTTGAAGAAACCTCCAAGAACCACTGGGTAATGGAGAACATATTCAGTAAATGGTGCTGGGAAAAGGCTGAAAACATGCACAAGATTGAAACAGGACACCTATCTATCACCAAACATATTGACTCTAAATGGATCAAGGACCTAAACGTAAAACTCAAAATTATAATAATCTTAGAAAACGCAGGAGACTCCATTAGGGAAACTGGAACAGGAAACTAATTACTCCTCAGAGCCCTAAATACGCATGCTTTAAGAAGTAAGTTAGACAAGTGGGATCTCATCAAATTAATATACCTTTGAAAACAGAAGAAACCATCAGAAGCCAGGGATACAGCCAACAGAATGGGAAAAACGATTCTCTGCCTACATATCTGTAAAAAGGCATAGCATCTATGATCTACAAGAAACTCAGAATATTCTGACAAACATTCCCATTGACAAGTGTGCAAAATACATGATTG
>NW_007117895.1:0-793 GCF_000164805.1 Carlito syrichta
TTCTAGCCAGCTGGCTAGCTAATTAAGTCAGCTCATTAAGTCAGCTGGCTAGCCAGCTAGCTAGCAAGATTAAGAGCTAGTTAAGTCAGATGGCTAGCCAGCTGGCTAATTAGATAATTCAGCTAGTTCATTCATCTGGCTAGCCAGCTGGCTAGCTGGTTAAGTCAACTAATTAAGTCAGCTGGCTATTCAGCTGGCTAGTTATGTAGCAAGCTAGTAAAGTCAGCTGCCTATCCAGCTGGCTAGCTAGTTAAGTCAGCTACTTAATTCAGCTAGCTTCCCAGCTTGCTAGCTAGTTAGCTAGCTAGTTAAGTCAGCTGGCTAGCCTGCTGGCTAGCTGGTTAAGTCAGCTAGTTAATTCAGCTGGCCAGCCAGCTGGCTGTCTAGTTGAGTCAGCTAGTTAAGTCAGCTGGCTAGCCATCTGGATAGCTGGTTAAGTCAGCTAGTTAATTCAGCTGGCCAGCCAGCTGGCTTGCTAGGTAGCTGCTAATTAAGTCAGTTAGTTAATTCAGCTGGTTAGCTAGGTAGCTAGCTAGTTGTCAGATAGCTATGCCAGCTGGGTAGCTAGTTAAGTCTGCTAGTTAAGTCTGATTACTATCCAGATGCCTATCAGGGTAGCTATCTAGTTAAATCAGCTGGCTAGTCAGCTGGATAGCTACTTAAATCACATAGTTAAGTCAGCTCACTGGCCAGCAGATTAGCTAGGGAGTTAGGTAGTTAAGTCAGCTGGCAAGCCAGTGGCTATGTAGGTAGGTAGCTAGTTAAGTCACATGGCTAGATATCAGGCTATCTA
>NW_007117896.1:0-700 GCF_000164805.1 Carlito syrichta
CCTCCTCCTTTCTTTTGTATTCCATTCGCCTGGAAGTTTGTTTCCCATCCTCTTACTTTGAGTCTGTGGGTGTACTTTCTAGTGAGGTGAGTCTCTTGAAGGCAATAGATTGTTGCCTGATGATATTTTATCCATTTTGCCAATCTATGTCTTTTCAGTGGTGCATTTAGTCCATTCACATTTAGGCTAATAATTGAAATGCAAGAGTTGATCCCTGTCATAAGGTTCTTACAGAGTTGTTCCTGTTTATTTGTTGTCTTTCTTTGGGTTTTGGAGTTGGTTCATGTGTGTTTTTAATCTTTTGCCTGTACTCTTGTGAAGAATGTTGTTGTTCTTTTTTCTTTTTCTTCTGTGTTCAGTACTTTCTTAAGTGTTTCTTGTAGAGGTGGTCTGGTGGCGGCGTAGGTTCGTAGGGATTGGATGTCTGGAAAAGATTTCAATTCTCCCTCATTTATGAAGCTTAGTTTGGCTGGGTAGGTTATTCTTGGTTGAAATTGTTTCTCTTTTAGAACTTTAAAGATAGGGCTCCAGGCTCTCCTGGCCTGAAGGGTTTCTGTTGATAAATCTGCTGCTATTCTAATTGATTTTCCCTGGTAGGTAGTCTGGCCTTTTTCTCTTGCTGCCTATAGGATTTTTCCTTTCATAGTTACTTTGTTTAGGCGAATTATTATGTGTCTGGGAGTTGGTCTTCTCGTTTGTT
>NW_007117897.1:0-665 GCF_000164805.1 Carlito syrichta
TGCCTCTTTGTCTCCCGGCGGCTCCCCTCCTCCAGACAAATGGCTGTTGGCAGGAAATTGGACGCGCTCGTGGGGAGCCGCGCTCCGCGGCGCAGCGGGGAGGGGGCGCCGGGCGGCCCTCGGTGCCCCCGGCCCGGGCGGGGGCGCCAGGGGATGTTTTGACGTCTCGTCAAAGAAAGGAACTGGAGGCTTCGAAAGTGCTTTTCGCAGCCGGCCTGTGTCTGCTCCGGAGCTGATTTATAAACAGAATCTGCTCGCTTCGCCGCTCCCTCCCCAGCCCGGGGGCAGCGCCGGAGGCGCAGACGCGGCTGCGCCCGGCAGGGCTGGGTTTATTTATTGCCTCTGGCCCGGTGCTGTGTTGCTTCCATTTTCTCTTTGATGACCATCTGCCTCTACCCGTATCTTTGTTCTTTCAGGAACAGGATTAACTCCTAACCTATCTTTGTTTTTGTTTCTCAGGAGATTCGGCCTCTTGATTGATTATGAAGTCACTGTCTTTATAAACTATTTCCTTCCTGTCTCTTGAATTATATTTTGTTTTCTTTTTAACAAGTTGAGTAGAATTTATCTCAGCATTTGTTTATTATTATAGTGTTTAAGCTATGGGGTATCTCTTGAACTTTACTTATCCTATAGTTTAACATACAGTATTCTACATTTTTACC
>NW_007117898.1:0-554 GCF_000164805.1 Carlito syrichta
CATCTCTACAATAAACCAAAAAATTAGCCGGGCATGGTAGTGCACGTCTGCAGTTCCAGCTACTTGGAAGGCTGAGGTGGAAGTATCGCCAGAGCACAGCAGGTTGAGACTGCAGTGGCCGGGAGTGGCCACTGCACTTCAGTCTGGGTGACAGAGTGAGACTCTAACTCAAATTAAAAAAAAAGAATTAGCGGGACACAGGAAAGCCCATGTGAGTTTTTGTGCAAGGACATAGCTTGTAGTGTAGCAGGAAGACAGAGATCAAGACACCGAGACTATTATAGGAAGTGGCACTTTATTACACCTTCCAGGTACACCCTTGTTTAGGTAAGGGAGGGGCTCGTGTTGAGCGGTTACACATTCTCTTTGGAATTTACAAGGTGGTGTTCAGAAAAATCAGATCTTTTAAAGAACAAATGGTCTCCAGGAAGAGCTGGGCAGCAGAGTCTGCAAGCAGGGTTGTAAACCGTCAACTTCAAAAAGGGGTTTTGGATAAGCCTGTGAACTAGATATCTTTTGCATTTCCATGAGAGCCATCAGTGCTCTGGTCATTT
>NW_007117899.1:0-578 GCF_000164805.1 Carlito syrichta
CAAAACACTGTAGGAGACGGGGCAAGATGGCGACGGCATAGGTGAACTGGTGAGATTTTCTGAACGTGAGTTCCCAAAAAGGCTATCACTTCGCTACCCCCATCCCCCAGCCCACCACCAACCGCGCTGGGGGCAGGCCCGGGAACTTCAGTCCCACGCAAGGCCAGATATTGTGCCCCTCCCCCACTGCTGCCATTCTACTCGTGTGTGGAAGTCTCCGGTCCCAGCCCCCCCCAGACCCCTCCCCGGCTGCATTGTCTCCAGCCCGGGCACCCGGCATCAAGCCGCCGGTCACACAGGGAGGCTCTGGGCACCCGCCCCTCAGAGACGCTGGTTCCATTTCTGGCTGAAGTCCTCTGTTGGGTCCCAGCGCCACTCTCGCTGTCTAGAGCCTGCCCTTTGGAACTTTGGAGCTCTGGAACTCCGGGTCCACCCCTGGCTGAGGCACACAGCGTGAGACCCCCAGCCAGAGAGACCCAGACAAGCGGAGAAAAACAGATCTGCTTAAACTGCCTTGCCATTCTCCAGGCAGAGACTTCCATTGCCCTGCCCACCTAGCAACAAACTTTACCTCATTT
>NW_007117900.1:0-656 GCF_000164805.1 Carlito syrichta
GTGCTTCTGATGACCCTATGACACCCTGAGCTGCCCCAGGAGTGCAGAGAGTTGGGACTTCCATGAGGTTTTGGAGGAGAGGGTATGAGGAAGGAGACATCATCGATCAGCATGTCTGTCTGCCCCTGGCCCAGCATGGGACCTGCCAAAGAGATGACAGGTTCTTGTCCTGAATTTATGACACACCTACTGAGTGACCTTAGATGAGCCACTGAACTCAAACCTAGAGATAATGTCAGAATGTCTCCCACTTGTGAGATGATCACTGATCCTTAACCACCTTCTCATGGCCAGAGTGGGTGATGCATGTGCTGTTGTAGTTAGCAGCTGATGAGAGGCAGGAGTTGGTTCACATGTTCTGGCTTCATGGCAACTGTTTCTTGGCCTTAACCAATGCATACATCCTAAGCCTTGGGGACCCACATATATTTGCATGATGGGCTGAACCACTGTGGATTTCCTCTCCTACAAAACCTAGAATATGGGACTTGGTTGACAGCCTTGAAACATGCATGCCAGAAACGATGTCAAGATGGTGGTGTTGGCACACCTACTGCATACAGCAGGAGCAACATGCTGCCTCCTTTGCTTAGAAAAGTATTCAGTCGGGTTTATTGACCACCTTAGAATAAATGGGGAGAAAGGGAGTGTCACTT
>NW_007117901.1:0-655 GCF_000164805.1 Carlito syrichta
AATGGAATACCTAGACATCTTCCTAACCAGAGAAGTGAAAGACCTTTACAATGAGAATTACAAAACATCGCTCAAAGAAATCCAAGAAGACACAAACAAATGGAAAAATATTCCATGCTCATGGATAGGAAGAATCAACATTTTTAAGATGTCCATCCTACAAAAGGCAATCTACAGATTCAACGCAATACCCATTAAGTTACCAACATCATTTTTTCTCAGACCTGGAAATGACAATGCAGAAATTTATATGAAAACATAAATGACCACAAATAGCCAAAACAATCCTTAGCAAAAAGAAACAAAGCAGGAGGTATCACGCTTCCTGACTTCAAACTTTACTATAAGCCTACAGTAATCAAAACAGCCTGGTATTGGTACAAGAACAGGCACATAGACCAATGGAACAGGATAGAGATTCCGGAAGCTAAGCCTCAATTCCTCAACCAACTCATCTTTGACAAAGCCTCCAACAACAACCACTGGGGAGAGGAGAACCTATTCAGTAAATGGTGTTGGGACAACTGAACACATGCTGAAGATTGAAACAGGACCCCTTCCTATCGCCACACGCAGAAATTTACTCCAAATGCATCAAAGACCTCATCGTAAAGACCTCATACTTCAACAATGCTATAAAATGCAGGAATCACTC
>NW_007117902.1:0-770 GCF_000164805.1 Carlito syrichta
CCCCAGAGTTGACCAACTGGGCTCCAGCAATCCTTCTGCCTCACCCTTCCAAGTAGCTGAAACTACAGGTGTGCACGACCACGCCTAGCTAATTTTTTTCATTTATTGTAAATACAAGGTCTCACCAAGTTGCCCAGGCTGGTCTCGAACCCTCAGGCTCAGGCAATCTACTCGCTTTGGCCTCCCAAAGTGCTGGTATTACAGATTGAGCCACTGAGCCCGGCCCACCTTAGAATTTTCAAAATAAAATGTGCATGCCCAAAATGAATGGACATATGTAAACATCAAAGCCCTAGACAGCAAAAATATTTTCCTTTGTATTTTGAAATACATGCCATATACCTTGGTTTAAGGACACTGAATTTCTGTAAGCACTGAAAAAAGTAAAGTTTTTAGTAGGCCTTTAATAGAAAGTTAAGACTTAAGTTTTATTGTGTGTATTCACTTCTATTGTCAGTAAAAGTTATATATAGTAATCACATGTTGTTACTCATAAGCAGACCTTGAACAGTTATTATAATACTATAAGAAAGGAATTAGCAATAATGGTATTCTGCCGGGGGGGCATACCTCATCAACATGTGTACCTCCATAATGAACATTTGCATGCCTAACCTGGAATTTTACCCCAAATATTTAAAATAAAAAAACACACACAATATTATATACATTATATATAAGCATTTATCATTATACATACTCAGCAGGCATAATTTTAAATGAAAACTAAAATATTTTAGAAACAACAGATCAGAAAATATATTTTCTGA
>NW_007117903.1:0-339 GCF_000164805.1 Carlito syrichta
TTCCCACTTGTTTGTGTCAACTTTGATTTCTTTGAGCAGTGTTTTGTAGTTTTCCTTGTAAAGGTCTTTCACGTCTCTGGTTAGGAAGATGCCAAAGTATTTCATTTTTTTGTGGCTATTGTGAATGGAATTGTGTTTTTTATTTGGGTTTCTGTTTGTTTATTATTGGTGTAGAGAAATGCGATTGTCTTTTGTACATTAATTTTTGTATCCTGAGACTTTGCCAAAGGTCTTTATCATTGTAAGGAGGTTTTTGACAAATTCTCTTGGGTTTTCAAGGTATACAATCATGTCATCTGCAAATAGAGATAACTTGACTTCCTCTTTTCCTATTTGGAT
>NW_007117904.1:0-491 GCF_000164805.1 Carlito syrichta
CAAAATTATATGTGGATTTTTATGACATGAGGGGCTAGCATACCCAAACCCCAGTTGTTCAAGTGTCAGCTGTGTGTATACATATATATGTCCAGATGTTGTCTATATATATATGCAGTTGGGTGGCTTATGAGAATGTCAGCTTGCATGTGTAGACAGCATTTATTTATCCTTTCAGCATTTATTAAGCATGTGTAATGTGCCAGGCCCTGTGCTGGAAGTTGGGGAACAAGGATACAAGGGGGGACACAAAAAACCCAGAATTTGTTTAATAAAAACGGTGTTTATTCTTTTTTTTTTTTTTGAGTTGGAGTCTCACTCGGTCGCCCAGACTGGAGTGCAGTGGCCGCTCCCGGCCACCGCAGCCTCGACCTACTGGGCTCCGGCGATCCTTACACCTCAGCCTTCTGAGTAGCCGGAATTACAGGCATGCGCTACCATGCCCGGCTGATTTTTTGATTTATTGTAGAGATGAGGTCTCGCTGCCCAGG
>NW_007117905.1:0-793 GCF_000164805.1 Carlito syrichta
GTCAGCAAACTAGTCAACTCACTCACTAGCCATCAGATCAACTAACATGTTGACTCACTCGCAGGCCAACAGGTCAGCAAATTAGTTGACTTGCTCACCAGCCGACAAGTTAAGTTAGCTCACTCACCTGCCGAATAGTTAAGGCAGTTCACCCATCTGTTCACTCACTGACTGACTAGTTAAGTGGCTCACTGGTAGGCTCACTCACTGGCCGACTAGGTAAGTCTGAGCAGTTGACTCACTCCCCAGTTGACTAAATTCATTTGACCGATCATCTCACAGAACGCCCAACTAGTTAAGTCGGTTGACCATTCGACTCGCCTGCCGGGCAACTAGTTAAGTCAACTGACCAATCGGCTTACTCGCTGGTGAACTAGTTAATTCAGCTGAGAAGTTGGCTCACTCTCCTGTCGACTAGTTAAGTCAGCTAAAATGTCAGCTCACTCACCAGCTGACTAGTGAAGTCAGCTAACTGGTTGGCCTACTAGCCATCCACCTAGTTAAGTTAGCTTAACTAGCTAGCTACCCAGCTTAATTTGTTGATTTAACTTGCTAGCAAGCTAACTTAACTAGCTGACCTAACCAGCTAGCTACCTTGATTGCCAGCTGGCATAACTAGCTGGATTAACTAGCTAGCTACCTAGATAGCTATCTAACTAGTCAGGTGAGTTGAATAGCTGACTTAACGAGCTACAGAGTTGACATAACTAGCTTACTTATATATCTAGATTCCTAGGTTACCAGCTGATTTAACTAGCAGAAATAACTAGCTAGTCAGATTGCTTTTTAACTA
>NW_007117906.1:0-615 GCF_000164805.1 Carlito syrichta
CCTATTCTTTAGCATGACTAATTTGGCCACTTGGAATTCCTTAAAATTTCACATGAGTGTTAGCATTGGCTTACCCACTTCTACCAAAAGGATGTTGGGATTTTCATAAAAATCGCAATGATTTTGTAGATTGTTCTGTGTTGTGCTGCCATCTAAAAAACGATTACGTCTTCTACATGAACATAAGATGTCTCTACATTTATTTCGGCTGTCTTGAATTAATTTCAGCAACTTTTGTAATTTTCCACATCCAAATCTTACACTTTAGTTAAATAATCTTAAGTATAGTATTACTGTTTATTATTTTTTACACAGCATTGTCTTCTTAATTTTACTTTCATATTGCTTATAGCTAGTATATAGAAGTAAAATAGATTTTGGTGTATTGAAAAAGAAAAGGAGCCGGGCTCGGTGGCTCAGCCTGTAATCCTGTGCCTTTGGGAGGCTGAGGTGAGTGGATTGCCTAAGCCAACGGGTTTGCAACCCGCCTGGGCAATTTGGTGAGACCTCATCTCTACAATAAATAAAAAATGAGCCGTGCATGGTTTATCATGCACCTGTAGTTCCAGATACTTGGAACGCTGAGGAGGAAGAGTCACTGGAGCCCAGCAGGTC
>NW_007117907.1:0-683 GCF_000164805.1 Carlito syrichta
CCCCCACCATCAGTGTTCCCTTTTGTCTGCACCTGTAGCAACATCTGCTATTTTTTTGATTTATTAATGATGACCATTCTTACTGGAGTTAGGTGGTATCTCATCATAGTTTTGATTTGCATTTCTCTAAAGATTAGTGAACCACATAAGTTTTAGAATCAGTTTTGCAATATTGACAAAAAGCTTTGTGAGATTTTGACTGGTGTTGCATTAAATCTATAGATCAAGTTGAGTATAATTGTCATCTTAATATTGCTGAGTTTTCCAATTAACAAGCATGGACTGTAGGTCACTTTATTTAGACCTTTTTGAAATCTTTTTGGTAAATGGTACTGGTTTTTAAAAATTTCAATTTTTCACTGATAGTATATAGGAAACATTTTAATTTTGTATATTAACTTTGTGTTCTGTGACTTTTCAATATTTACATTTTAGTTCCAGTGAGATATTATTGTCATTTCTTTTTCTTTTTTTCTTTTTTTTGAGTTGGAGTCTCATTCTATTGCCCAGACTGGAGTGCAGTCTCACTTTTTGTTCATTCAGAGAGATCTATCCTCATACCTCTTTTACAGATTGTCTTGCCACCAATATTCTTATTATGAATTTTCTATGTCCCTGGTCATCCAGCCAAACCATAAGTCACTGACCATGAATTGATAGATAACTTCATGTCTGGCCATTTC
>NW_007117908.1:0-559 GCF_000164805.1 Carlito syrichta
CTAGTTCCATCCAGGATGCTGTGAAATTCATGATTTTGTTCTTTTTTATGGCTGCGTAGTATTCCATTGTGCATATATACCACATTTTTAAAATCCAGTCCTCTTTTGATGGGCAGCATTGTTGCTTCTAAGTTCTTGCTATTGTGAACAACGCCGCAATAAACATACGTGTGCAGGTATCTTTTTTATAGAATGATTTCAGTTTTTCAGGATATATTCCCAGTAGGGGGATTGCAGGGTCATATGGAAGTTGATATTTAGAACTTTTAGGAATCGTCACACTGCTTTCCACAGAGGTTGCACTAGTTTGCACTCCCAACAACAGTGTAGCAGTGTTCCCTTTTCACCACACCCTCTCCAGCAGCTGTTATTTTTTGAGTTGTTGGGTATTACCATTCTTACTGGATTTAGGTGGTATCTCAGGGTTGTTTTGATTTGCATCTCCCTGATGATTAGTGAGGTTGAACATTTCTTCATGTGTCTGTTGACTGCTCAGATGTCTTCCTTTGTGAAGTGTCTGTTCATATCTTTTGCCCATTTTATAATGGGGTTGTTTTGT
>NW_007117909.1:0-317 GCF_000164805.1 Carlito syrichta
GGTTCAAGAGCTTACTCAAGCAGAGCAAGATGTGATTGCATACAGAATGGAGTGTCATGTGTTCATAGCAAGACCTACATGACATAGGACATTCCAAGCTCCTCCTGCTGGTCCCCACATCCTTTCGATTAGAAATGCTTTTTTTTATTTTCTTGAGTTGGAGTCTCACTCCGTCACCCAGACTGGAGTGCAGTGGCCGCTCCAGCCACCGCAGCCTCAACCTACTGGGCTCTAGATATCCTTCCACCTCAGCCTTCCAAGTAGCTGGAACTGCAGGTGTGCGCTACCACACCCGGCTAATTTTTTGATTTAATGTA
>NW_007117910.1:0-710 GCF_000164805.1 Carlito syrichta
CGAAGACTTTCAAATGAATTATCTTCATTGGTATTAATAGAATAAAGGCGAATTACTTTTACTTGAATGTATTATTCTCCTTGTTCAGGTTGGTCATCCCAGCTTTCCATTTAACATTATATTCATCATAAAATTCAACCAAATACTTAACAGTTCCACACTGAGGAACATGATTACATATCCCACTGTATCTGACCAGAAGATCCACTGTCTGGTCCTGGAAAGGATATGTGTTAATTTGCTGTGCTTCAGACTGGAAGTTTGCGTGTCATGAAACCAGCTGAGGATACTAGTGTCAGAACTCTGACAATCACGTATCTCAGTGATTTTTCAAATGTGTATGTAATCAAAAAATCCTTTGTTCAAACATCACCTTATCTGGAAATGAAATGTGTAAAGTGAGGAAATGGCAGCAGCTCTGATTAAGGGACAAGAGATATGGTTGCCAGATGTGACTTCTGAGCTTCCAAGGAACATCCGAGAGCTTAACCATATGCCTCCACCCACAGAAGGACCTGGTGCCAGGAGACAGAGACATTCCTCTGCATGTGAAAGGTAGAGCAGGCCAAGGTCAAGGTTGGAGTCTTAGTCCAGACTTGGTCTTTACTTGCTCCATAGCATGAGCTTCAGCAGAAATGCAGAATCATCTTTGTGAGTCTTATTCCAATCCTATGGCTATGACCTCAGGCAGTTTCTTGATACTCCTCTGA
>NW_007117911.1:0-711 GCF_000164805.1 Carlito syrichta
CGCTACCTAGCTAGCCAGCTGACATAACTAGCTGATTCAACTTGCTAGCTAGCTCTCATATAACTTGCTGACTTAACTATCTGACTTAACTAGCTAGCTAGCTGACATATCAAGCTGACTTAACTAGCTAGCTGCCTAGCTACCCAGTTGACTTAACTAGCTGAAATAACTAGTGAGCCAGATGGCTACACATCCCATGTAACAAGCTCTTTGACTAGATAGCCAGCTGGCTAGACAACTGATTTAATGAGCTGACATAACTAGCTAGCCAGTTGATTAGCGAGCTGACTAAACTAGCTGACTTAACTAGCTGGTCAGCTTCTAGCCAGGTGATGTTATTATCTAGCTAACTAGATAGCCAGTAGCCTAGCAGACTGAATTAACTAGCTGACTTAAGAAGTATCTAGCTGGCTATCCATCAGATTTAACTAGTTAGCTACCTAGCTGGACAGCTATATAGCAAGCTGACTTAGCTAGCTGACATAACTAGATAGCCTGATGGTTAGCCAGCTGACTTAACTAGCTACGTGACTATATTTCCTGCTGGCTTGCAAGCTGACTTAACTACCTCACTACCTAGCTAAACTGCTGGCCAGTGAGCTGACTTAACTAGGTGACTTAACTTGCTAGCCAGCTAGCTACCCAGCTGATTTAACTAGCTAGCTACACTGCTAAGCAGGGGTTTGCCGGTTGATTTAACTAACTGACTTA
>NW_007117912.1:0-756 GCF_000164805.1 Carlito syrichta
CGGAGTCTCACCCTTTCACCCAGACTGGAGAATGCAGTGACCGCCCCGGGCCACCACAGCCTCCACCTGCTGGGTTCCTGCTGGGCTCTGGGGATCCTTCTGCCTCAGACTTCCAAGTAGCTGGAACTACAAACACGCGCTACCATGGCTAATTTTTTGATTTATTGTAGAGATTAGGTCTCGCCAAGTTGCCCAGGTGGGTGTTGAACCCACGGGCTCAGGCAATCCACTCACCTCAGCCTCCAAAGGCACGGGATTACAGGCTGAGCCATCAAGCCCAGCTTAAGAAACATTTTTTATTAGCACGAGTCCACATGCTATTCAAGACCATGAGACACTAGATTACATTATCTATCTTTCCTGTTCAAAAAATGTCCTATTGTATTGCAGTCTATCAATAATTTATGGAGATCAAATTTTAAAAGCACACTTACAGAAAGCAAACTTCACAAAAGGTGTTATGATATTTAAAGCAACCACGTTCTACTTATTTTCCTTTTGAAATTATATGCAAAGAAAACTTTTGAGATAAACAATAAACAGTCCATAGGCAAAATTAAACAGGGCTGTCAAAGTTTTATAAGCAATGGTCACTAACTATCATTTTCAAATGGTTGAACTACATATAACTAGAAGTCAGAAAATCCAGTTTCTTTTCTAGTTTGCCTCTGGTTTGAAATAACACCTTGGTATTAGAGTGATTCATTCATGCAACCTCATTTTTCCCAAATTTTGTACACCATGCTACTCGGTGAA
>NW_007117913.1:0-836 GCF_000164805.1 Carlito syrichta
ACTCAGGCATCTATCAAAACCAGCCAGCCCAGGCTAAGGCTCTCTCTCAGAACACAAATCACTCCCTGGCAAGTCAAGAAAGAAATAGATGCATGTGAAATCAGAACATCATGGGGAGGAAGGACAGAGGAGGCCATAGACAGACAGGTGAAAAAAGCGAGAGAAGAAATATTCTAGAATGGAAGACAAAGCCCTCGAAGAGCCCCAAGAGGTGTGCCCATTGAGTGTGGGTGTGGTTGTACACATTCCTATTTTAGCAAGGAGTAACAATAGGTTTGATCATCCTCCCACCTGACAATCCTCCTGTATCTCCCCAGAAGGCAAGAATGACTCAAACCAAACAGTCACACCTCAACAAAATAGACAAAGGTGAAATGCAAGCCAGGCTTGGGAAAGCTCCCAGCACACATCTGAGCAGCCACACTGCTGGGACAGCTGCCAGGTGTGATTGGGGAGTGGCTGCTACCCCACAACAGGACCTCTGTGGAGCCTTTGAACAGGAGGACCATTTAACCAGGGGCAAGGCCTGCCACCTTATGACCTGATTTCACTTTTCAGTGGCACAGAACACACCCTGCCACATTGCAAATCTGAGAAGCCATGGAGGCCCCATGAGGCCAATCCCTTTGATGGAAGACTGGGCCATGGCCACTGGAGTCAACACTGGGCTGCAGGTTGGTGAGGACAGCTGGGCAGGGTGAGAATCTCAGTGACAGGACCTGAACAGGAACTTACCTCAGCTTAATTGAGGAATGTTTTGGTAAAGCTACAGTAGACACCTGTCACCTTGTGTGTCAAATCCATTTCCCAAACTTTGGGGGCAGTATCTCAAGCTA
>NW_007117914.1:0-665 GCF_000164805.1 Carlito syrichta
GCTAGTTATTTCAGCTGACTAGCCAGCTGGCTAGTTATATGTCAGCTAGTTAATTCATCTGTATTCCCAGCTGGCTAGCTAGGTAGCTAGTTAGTTAGATCAGCTGGCTAGCCAGCTGGCTAGCAAGTTAAATCACCTAGTTTTGTCAGCCCACTAACCAGCTGATTAACTAGGTAGCTAGGTAGTTAATTCAACAGGCAAACCATCTGTATATGTCGGTAGGCAGCTAGTTGTCAGCTTGCTAGCCACCTTGCCAGCTGGAGATGTCAGCTAGTTAAGTCAGCTGGCTAGCCAGCAGACTAACTAGTTATGTCAGATAGTTGAGTCAGTTGGCTAGCCAGCTGGCTAGCTGGATAAATCAGCTAGGAAATTCAAGTGGCAAGCCAACTGGAGAGCTAGGTATCTCACTATTTAAATCAGCTGGCTACCCAGCTGGCTAGCTCGTTAAGTCAGTTATTTAAGTCAGCTGGCAAGCCACCTGACTTGGTAGTAGCTAGCTAATTACGTCAGCTGGTTAGCTGGATGGCTACTGGTTAAGTCAGCAAGTTATGTGAGCTGGCTAGCATGCTGGCTAGCTAGGTGCTAGCTAGTTAAGCAGCCTGGCTAGCTGTTTGCTATCTAGTTAAGTCACATAGTTTAGTCAGTTGGTTAGCAAGCTGCCTAGT
>NW_007117915.1:0-641 GCF_000164805.1 Carlito syrichta
CATTCATTTTTAATAATAATAAGATAAACACTATGCTGGCTAAGACCCAGAGCATCCTCTGTCTCCCAGAAGCCCCAAATGTGCCATTCCATGGCTCCCCTCCCTCCCACCTGAGGTAATGACCATTCTGAAGTTTTTTTGAGTCAGAGTCTCACTCTGTCATCCAAGCTGGAGTGCAGTGGTAGGCTCACCGTTCACTGCAGTCTCGTCCTCCTAGGTTCAGGTGAACTTTCTGCCTTGGTCCCTCAAAATGCTGGGATGAAAGATATGAGACACAGTGCCTGGCCCCATCCTGAATTTGATGTCAATCATTCCCTTTTTCTTTATGGCTCTACCAACTATGTATGGAACATTAAAAATACACATTTGCTTACTTTTTTCAAGTTTAAACTTTACATGAATGAAATATACATTTACTTTTTTTAAAGCTTAAGAATTCCATTATAATTTTTTATTTATTGATTTTAAATCAATATTTTAAATTATGGTTTTGTGGGGTACAGTTAAAGGTTATGTGTACAATTACATTTCATTCAGGCACCCTGTTGATAAGAGGTGTTTCCCCTTCCCCAGACAGATATTTGCTACTGATAATCCCATCCTCTTCCCCTCCCATAGTTTCCCAGTACCATCAGTCATTT
>NW_007117916.1:0-789 GCF_000164805.1 Carlito syrichta
CTGCTTGTTTATTTTTATTACACCTTGTCTCTCCCGGGTCAGCTTTCACATTTTCATGGTGTCTGAAAGAATTCACGAGGAAGAAAATTGATCTACCTCTCCATCAGGTGTGTTAGAGGACTAGTGAGCCTTTTTAAGATTTTAGATCTTCTTGGAGCAATTCAGCAGCAACACGCTGCATCTTCATTGAAATCGCTTTGACTGTGTTCCCCTTACCTTTCTCCCAATTAAGAGCTGCCCCAGCAGGGCTAATGACAGAAACATACACAAAGAGTCACTGAACTTCAGTGACCTGGGGTTTCACAGCTCTCCCCCCTCCCTCTCTCTCCCAGAGGTTAGTTTCACCAGGAACCCAGGGTGGTGAGCAACCTTCTGTTCTCTGACCTGGGGCTGATTTTTCCTAGGGAAGCTGGGATTTCAGATCACTTTTGTTTTTTGAGTTGGAGTCTCACTCTGTCGCCCAGACTGGAGTGCATTGGCCGCTCCCGGCCACCGCAGCCTCGACCTGCTGGGCTCTGGCGATCCTTCTGCCTCAGCCTTCCAAGTAGCCGGAATTATAGGCATGCGCTACCACGCCCGACTGATTTTTTGATTTATTGTAGAGATGAGGTCTCGCTGCCCAGGTGGGTCTCGAACCCGCGGGTTCAGGCAATTCACTCACCTCAGCCTCCCAAGGCACGGGATTACAGGCTGAGCCACCAAGCCCGGCTTCAGATCACCTTTTGACCTTGGCTTTCATTCCTTCTTCTGTGATGCCTCCCTCATTCTGGTCCTGGGGAGTGAGGGGGA
>NW_007117917.1:0-763 GCF_000164805.1 Carlito syrichta
CTTCCCCCTGTGGTCTCTCTCTGTGGCTTCTTTACAGCATAAAGCACACCAGCTCCCAAGGGAAAAATACATCACCTTTTATGACTGGGGAAGTCACACACTTCTACCACCTTCACTGACAAGTCATAAGCCCACCCAAATTCAAGGGTAGGGGATTAGACTATACCTGTAGATGGGATGGGATGATGACAAGTATAGGAGATACTGTTGTAGCCATTAAAAAAAAAAAATCTTCCACAGTGGGCCTGGCACACAGTAAAGTATTTAATACATGTTAAATAAATGAAACAAAATGAGATTCACAGTTATTTATTTTATCCCATTAGGGAATATTAGGCAAATGTGTATAAAATAATATCTATGAAGCTGGGCTCGGTGGCTCAGCCTGTAATCCCGTGCCTTGGGAGGCTGAGGTGAGTCAATTGCCTGACCCTGCGGGTTCAAGACCTGCCTGGGCAACTAGGTGAGACCTCATCTCTACAACAAATCAAAAAATTAGCCAGGTGTGGTAGCGCGTGCCTGTAGTAACAGCTACTTGGAAGGCTGAGGCAGAAGGATCGCCAGAGCCCAGCAAGTTGAGGCTACGGTGGCTGGAAGCGGCCACTGTACTCTAGTCAGGGCGACAGAATGAGACTCCAACTCAAAAATAATAATAATAATAATTGTGTATTAATAATAATAGTAACATATTAGCTATCATTTGTTACGCTCTTAGTTTGTGCCAGGCACTAAGCTAATTTATTTACAAGCATTTATCCCCACA
>NW_007117918.1:0-325 GCF_000164805.1 Carlito syrichta
GGGTATATTCCCAGTAGGGGGATTGCGGGGTCATATGGGAGGTTGATATTTAGGGCTTTTAGGAATCGCCACATGGCTTTCCACAGAGGTTGCACTAGTTTACACTCCCACCAACAGCGTAGAAGTGTTCCCTTTTCGCCACACCCTCTCCAGCAGCTGTTATTTTTTGAGTTGTTGATAATTGCCATTCTGACTGGAGTTAGGTGGTATCTCAGTGTGGTTTTGATTTGCATCTCCCTGATGATTAGTGAGGTTGAACATTTCTTCATGTGTTTGTTGGCTGCTCGGATGTCCTCTTTTGTGAAGTGTCTGTTCATATCTTTTG
>NW_007117919.1:0-685 GCF_000164805.1 Carlito syrichta
ATGGTTTATGTGTGTTTCTGTTTAACGAACACCTTCTTTACTATATGGTTAATCCATTAGCATTGAGTTCACAGACAACCACACTATATATAACTCCTGCCTGAAGGAGGCTTGTCCAACATATGCATTTTCTCTGTAAGGCACATCACAGTCCCTTGTGCTTACAATATTAGACAACATTTCAGCAACACCATGCTTGGAGGCCATTTTAAACAGCAAAATCACCAACACAAGACACAAAAATGTGGAAAACAGCACTAAACAGGCTGCAAATAGGATATTTGCTCACAGTATGACAACTGTAGCAGGAAGACAGAGTATTGTCTTGTTTCATCTCAGCTGAGTGGGTGTGCGTTAGGCTCAAAATTTTCACTGCTCTGATGTGCATTTGTACGAGTGACTGGAAAAGTACCTTGAGTATGGACTTCGGGGTTGCAAATAAGTTTTAGGAGGTAGGTGAATTCATAAATAGGGTATCTACAAAAATGAGGATACACTGTACATAGCTAATGTATTTCCACTACTTTCTCTTTCTGCCTGGTCAGTCATATTCCTTTCTTTCTTCAAAGCCCTGCCTATCCTGTCAAGAGAGATTTTGTTGATCTGTAACCTGCCTCTGATCATTGCCTTCTGTGCTCAATTTAGAGAATACTCTTGAGATCAATCAATCATTCAATTAACAACC
>NW_007117920.1:0-603 GCF_000164805.1 Carlito syrichta
GCTACAGAAGCTCTTAATTATAGCTTAAGCCAATTTTCTAAAGAATGTGGCCCAGTCCAAAGATC
This sequence comes from Carlito syrichta, assembly GCF_000164805.1. Classification (NCBI taxonomy): domain Eukaryota; kingdom Metazoa; phylum Chordata; class Mammalia; order Primates; family Tarsiidae; genus Carlito; species Carlito syrichta. Next base: position 66 of record NW_007117920.1, read on the forward strand.
ATACTGGGCCCTACAGGATGTGGCCCAGTCCAAGGTTCACGGTGGGCCACCTTTTGGAACAATAGACTACAATCTCTTAACAAAATGGCTATTCCACAGTCCTATATGTCTATCCTAATTTCGATGAAAGTTTTCCAATTCTTAATTCTAATATATAAAGCTGATTAGCAGCAGCAAAGCTTCTAAAACCTAAATGTAAACTGTAAATGTACTAAGGCCAAAACTTCAATAGTAGAAAGTGGAGACAATGAGATTTCTAAAGTTAACTATATTCTTATTAAACCTAAAAATATCATGATTGATTATGTTTGAACTAACATGATTCCTTGATGTAGTATGACCTATTCTACAATACCTTCTATGAATAAAATAAATTCAATTTCTATAATAGGTAGAAAAAAGACCTTACATTAACTGTAGCTAAAACCAGCCTAAAAGATGCAGCCCAGTCCAAGTACGTGCTGGGCTCTCAGATGTGGCCCAGCCCAAGCTATGTGCTGGGCCACTCTTGATAATCATCTATACCATTGAAAAGCTG
>NW_007117921.1:0-349 GCF_000164805.1 Carlito syrichta
AGGAGAACCTCCCTTCTCCATTTGTATTCTCTGGGGTGCTGGTTCTAGGCTGATCAACACCAAGCCCTTGACCCCACCAAACCCCAATGGCTCCTAGGCTCAAGTGCCAGCTCCACCGTAGATCAGGTATGTAATTCATCCTTGATAGCCATAAAGCCTCAGTTATCTCATCAGACAGAGTCCTCAGCCTATGGGTTGGAAAGCAAGAATCCAGTGAACACCCTAGACAGGCCCTCTGTACATGGCACAGTTCATTTCTAGGCAAATCTGGGCTCTTCTTTTCCAATACAGAATTCCTCCAGTAGCGTACTCAGGGAAGGTAACCATGCTGTGCTGGGGGCTTACAGAA
>NW_007117922.1:0-737 GCF_000164805.1 Carlito syrichta
AAGTCTCATTGTGTTGCCCAGGCTGGAGTGCAGTGGCACACTCACAACTACCACAGGCTTCACTTTACCGTATGGTTGGCAGCTTTAGAATGGATTAGTACTTTTTAGCTATTTAGACACATTTCAAAGTAATTTATGTATAAAATTATGGACTTTTAAGTGAAGAATTTTTGGCACAACAATGTTAAGTAATTATTCCAAAGTAATATGGTAAAACTATAATTTAATTCCGAGTGGGCTAAAGAGTTTATACATAATAACTTCAGATATTATTTATCAATTATGAAAAGTTCTATTCCTGGCTTAATAAGCATTATTTAATTATAATAAAGGTTAAATTGTATCAGTTGTTTTTAATCAGCTACTTAAAATATTACATGACTTTCCCCTGTAAAGCTCCTAATGTGGGAAAATACAGATTTTTGAAAAATTAAAATATACTAACATTTGTAATGTAAAACCAGTTTTTTAATGATTTTTTGTTTTTAATAAACTTTACTGATTTCAGAACACATTATTTGAAAAATCCTTACCTCATTAACAAGGGTAACTGCATAATCAACGTTTGTATGCCTAAACCTGAATTGTACCCTACATATTTATAATACAAAAGAGAAAGAAAAATCTTAACTATGGTGTATATTGTCACTGATTTGTTATCTATTACAAAAATTTGTTATCATTGCTTTATTACTATAAGATTAGTCTATAATGCTTCTTCCTTATACTGCCCATTT
>NW_007117923.1:0-813 GCF_000164805.1 Carlito syrichta
TCTAATTCTGGCTACTTGGAAGGCTGAGGTGGAAGGATCGCCGGAGCCCAACAGTTTGAGGCTGCGGTGGCTGGGAGTGGCCACTGCACTCTAGTCTGGGTGAGAGAGTGAGACCCCAACTCAAAAAAAAAAAAAAAAGAAGTTTCACCTCTTGCAAATCCTCATTGCTCTGCCTATTCTTTCCTCCTCTCCCTCTTCTTCTTTTAATAGATCATGACTTTGGTGTGACATCTAATCCCTGGTGAACACTAAATTTATTTATGCATTTTACTGTTTTCACAATTTTGCCTTTTTCCAGAGGCTATATTGTTGGAATTATACAGTTTGTTGCCTTTTCACATTAGTTTATTTTACTTCATAATATATATCCATACTTCCTCTGTCTTTGTGGCTTGATAACGCACACCTTTTTAGTGCTGAGTAATGATATTTCATTACTTTGTTGGACCATGGTTTTTTATCAGTTCACCTACTGAAGGACATCTTGGTTGCTTCCAGGTTTTGGTGATTATGAATTATTTGTCTATAATCATCCTTGTTCAGGGTTTTGCATGAACATAGCTTTTCAAATCATTTGGATAAATACCAAGAAGCATGGTTGCTCAAGCATATGGTGAGAGTTTTTTTAGTTTTATGAGAAGGTGCCAAATTGTCTTCTAGAGGCTGTTCCATTTTACATTTCCGCCGGCAATAAATGAGAGCATAAGTTGCTCTATATCCTTACCAACACTCAATATTATCAGTGTTCTCTATTTTGGTCATTATATTAAGTGTGGAGTAATTTCCCAGTTGTTTTAACTCTCATTTCCCTGA
>NW_007117924.1:0-687 GCF_000164805.1 Carlito syrichta
CTTGAACAGGGGTGGACTGTCGGCCCCTCCAGAACCACATGCAGTGGGAAGAGGGAATTCTCTGAACAAACGGCAGTACTTTTTCTAAAAGGTGGGGCCAGGGATGCGAGGTAGCCAGAAAACCATGTGCATGCACTACCGGCAAGCAGATGAGAAAGGGCTTTCAATAAACCTGTCTGAATCCTCTGGGATCTCACTGGAGTTTCTAGATTATGTGATTTAAATCCCAGGAGGTAAATAAAGACCTGGATCTTAGTTCTCATTTCTTTTTCTAACGGACACAGGTTTGTTTTCCTTAACTTGGTTGATATCAATTTGTTACCTAGCACATGGCTCTCCGATCATATTTTTTCCTAAAGAAATCATATAATTCAAACAATAGAAAACTTAATTTGCTTCTATATTCATGTTGTCACAAGAAGCAGGCTTATTATTATGCTGAAGCCACTGGTAGTAGTGGGGGTTTTTGAATTCAGTAGTCATTTGACACCCTCTCTCTCTCTTTCTCTCTCTCTATTAGGCCCAGAACCAATGCAATATTTAACATCTCTCAAGTACCTTCTTTGCCTCTATTTTCTTATTTTCACAGCATGGAATAGTTGTTTCATGCAAAAAGAGATAAGGAAAATCTTTGATAGTGAATTGTCCCGGCATGTCCTTGTGCCATAGACTGAGTTGAATATTAAA
>NW_007117925.1:0-738 GCF_000164805.1 Carlito syrichta
CTACTGTAGAGTTCCCGTTTTACACCGGATGGCACCATTTACTTGCACCTTCCAATACGTGGCCTATTGAAGTACTCTTAGGTCAAACAAATGCAATGTGCATACCATAACTGAAAATGGGAAACTTTGAGCCTCATGTTTTGCAGCATGCACCAAGTTGGAATAACATCGACAGCCAATAAACAGTGCAGCACACATTTGAGAACCTGTTTCCCAAGGAAGATACACATTCCCCAAAGCAAAACAGAGGCCGTCTGCACTAGTTCCGCAAGGCACACGGCACTGTAATTGCGTCTCTTAGTATAGAGAAACGGCAACGAAAATGAATTTTTGTGTTCACAGAGAAAGCAAATAACCCTCCTCTACAAGGAAGTGTGAAGCACTCATTTGACTCAGTGTGGCACAATTTGGGAGCTCTTTCTGAAAAGTGAAGTATTGACATATCACTGTCCTGGCTACATCATCCTGTACCTTGAGAATCATTGATAACACCATACACCAAACAAGAATACAACGACTTGAAAATAAATAACAATGCAGCTAACGTTGAATACGGCATTTCCCAACCAGATACACACTTCCAACAAGCAAGCGAAGCCTGTCAGCTCTTAACCGTTAATGCCAAGGAACAACAATTGCTTTTCATAGAAGATGGACATGCGAATCAAAAACCTTTCAGAATTCACAGGTGAACAAATAATGCTTTGGATAAAATGACATTGAATCGGTCATTTCACC
>NW_007117926.1:0-796 GCF_000164805.1 Carlito syrichta
CTTATGAGTGAGAACATTTCTCTCTACTTTGTTTCTGTGGTAGACTGCTGAGTGTCATCAACTCCAAATCTATCCAAGTTGCTGTGAATTCCTTACGTTTGTTCTTCTTTATGGCTGCATAATATTCCATTGTGCATATGTAACACATTTTCTTTATCTAGTCCAGCTTCGATGGGCAACATTGTTGGTTCCATGTTTTTGCCATTGTGAGCTGCAACAAAAATACGTGTGCAGGTATCTTTTTTGTAGAATAATTTGAGTTCCTCTGGGTATATTCCCAATAGGGGAATTACTGGGTCATATGGAAGATCAATTTCTAGGTCTTTCAGAAATCGCCACAGATGTAATATAGATAATAATAATCACCCATTATGTAGATGGGTCCAGAAGTAGACATGGAGATTAAAGGTGAAAGTGATTAAACGTGATGAGAATATTAAACATGAAGGCATTAGAAGAAAAGTGAGGGAAATGGCAATTTAAGAGAACCATTTTTGTAACTGGGATGTGTTTGACATTTCTACAGAAACTAGACCTTGGCATATCTGCATCCCTCATAAGATGGTATATAAGAACTCATGAAGAATTTATGATATGATTTCATAATTTGAGAAACATGCTGAACAAGTAACACAATATTTTTCAGTTAACATAAGTGAATTTCTCTATGCATAAAATTGAGGACTTTATCATGCCAGAGTAGTGTGTTATTTGTAGATAATTGCTGTTTTCTCATTTTTTTTTCTTTTTGTACCTGAGCAATGGGTACACTTATTATGAATAACTGGCGGCATTT
>NW_007117927.1:0-722 GCF_000164805.1 Carlito syrichta
CGAGGCTGAGGTGAGAAGATGGCCTGAGTCCAGGACTTCGAGACCAGTCTTGGGCAACTTGATGAGACCTCGACTATACAATAAATCAAGAAATTAGCTGGGCATGGTGGCGTGCACCTATAGTCCCACCTACTGAGAGGGCTGAGGCAAGAGGATTGCCTGAATGTGACACTGCATTCTAGCCTGGGTGACAGAGGGAGATTCTCTAAAAAAAAACAAAAGTAACATTCAGGGTAAGTAGACAACTGAACAACATTCCAAGGACCAGGGAGGAAAGCGCGACTTAAAAATATTATACATAGGAGCTGGGATCGGTGGCTCAGCCTGTAATCCCAGTGTTTGGGAGGCCAAGATGAGTGGATTGCCTGAGCCCGTAGGTTTGAGAACCACCCATGCTACTTGGCGAGACCTCATCTCTACAATAAATCAAAAATTAGCCGGGCGTGGTAGCACATACCTGTAGTTCTGGTTACTTGGAAGCCTGAGGCTGACTGATCACCGGAACCAGCAGGTCGAGGTTGTGGTGGACATGAGTGTGCCACTGCACTCCAGTCAGGGCAACGGAGTGAGACTCCAACTAAAATATATATATATATATATATATATATATATATATATATATTAGCCGGACTCGGTGCCTCAGCCTGTAATACCGCGCCTTTGGGAGGCTGAGGTGAGTGGATTGCCTGAACCCGCGGGTTTTGAGAGCCGCCTGGGCAGCG
>NW_007117928.1:0-337 GCF_000164805.1 Carlito syrichta
CCCCGGAAGGATAAGGGAAGGAGCGCCCAAGCACCTCAGGGGAACAGGCTCCTCCCGCCGCGGGAGTCCGACCGTCCTCGGCCTGCGGTGGCGGCTCGGCGGGGACCGGAGCTGCTCCTCGCACCTTCCTCCGTCTCCGCCTCCCCTCGCTCTCCGCTCCCGGGGCAGGGCTAACGCGGCAGCCACAGACCGAGAGACTTAAAATGGCGCCGCACAAGGAGCTCTTATAAGGCGCGCGGAAGCGGCTGTATCCTGCCGCGGCCGGCGCAGCGCGGAGCGTTCCGCGGCGCGGGGACAAGGGGCGGGGCGCGGGCGGGCGGTGGAAAGTAGTCCCCGC
>NW_007117929.1:0-772 GCF_000164805.1 Carlito syrichta
CGAATTGGATGCCAGTTCCGATTTCCATGAGGGTATCTCCTTCCTTTTCTAAGGTTCTTATGGTTTGAGGTTTTACATTTAGGTCTCTGATCCATTTGGAGTTAACCTTTGTGCATGGGGATAGATAGGGGTCCTGTTTCAATCTTCTGCATGTGGTCAGCCAGTTTTTCCAACACCATTTACTGAATAGGTTTTCCTTTCCCCAGTGGTAGGTGGTGCACTGAAATAAACCAATTAAAAGTCCACAACAAACGTCAAAATTGTAGACATAAGGAGCAAAGCACAAAATTGTAACATGAGAAAATAGCTACATTAAATTATCAAAAATTACATAGAATTTTAGTCTTCTTTACTGGTGCTTTATTTAAACTTATATCTAAAGACACATCTTTGGTTCATGCAACTTTCATTACAAGTCAGGGAGTTGTCAGAACATTTATTAAATTTAAAATTCGTGAAGTGTTTTATATTAAAAAAAATTTCAGACCAAGCGTGGTGGCTCATGCCTGCATTCCTAGCACTTTAGGAGGCCGAGGCAGGTGGTTTGCTTGAGCACAGGAGTTTGAGACCAGTCTGGGCAATACAGCGAGACCTCATGTCTAAAAAAAAAAAATCAAAAAATTAGCCGGCCATGATATAGGAGGCTGAGATGGAAGAATCGCCTGAACCCAGGAGTTTGAGACAACCATGAGCCTTGATCATCATGATGTTGCACTACACTCCAGTCTGGTCAATAGAGTGAGACCTCTACTCAAAAAAAAAAAAAAATATC
>NW_007117930.1:0-732 GCF_000164805.1 Carlito syrichta
AGGAATCTGTGTGCCATTTCAGAAAAATCCTACACCTAGGAGAAGATCATATTTTTCAAAGTGTGTCTACAGCTGAGTCACTTCACAGAGTTCTCACCCTCTCATTGACACAAGATGGAAAGAAGAGGCCCATGCACCCAGAAAATTCATTAAACAGTAAAAGATGTGAAGGGAGGTCTGGCTGGCCTGAAAAAGCCTACTGTTTGGGAATAGGGAAGAGTGTAGTAGCTCTCCCCAGTGACTCTGTAACTAACTAATTACACAAGACCTGTCCGGCTCCAGTTCTACCAAACTCTCCAACTACTTTCCCTGTAATTTACATTGATATGCCCTCTTTTAGCCATATGAAGTTGCTTAAGCTTCCCTAATTCTACCAAGCTGTTCCATGCCTCTGCATGTTATTTGCTCTCCTTCTATCGGAAATTGCCTTTCCACTCCTTATTTCATTGAAAATTTTTGATTCATTCATTGACATGTGTTTGAGTTGTTACCTCCTCTGGGAAGCATTCCTCTTCATCAGTGTCATTTTTCTCTCCATGCACACAAAAAGTCATGTGAGTACACAGAGACAAGGCAGTCTTCTGCAAACCAAGAAGTGAGCCCTCACCAGAAGCTGACCATACACGTGCCTTAATCTCAGAATTCCTTTATACTATCATGTACCTACCTCTTACCTTTATTCAACCATTTGGATAGGTATTTGTGAACAACATACTATAGACCAGAGCTCAT
>NW_007117931.1:0-795 GCF_000164805.1 Carlito syrichta
CCCAAAATCCAGGACATAGAAGACAAAAAAAAAATACAAAAAATAAATGAAATAAAAAGCTGGTTCTTTAAAAGGATAAACAAGATTGATGGTCCCCCAGCTAGACTGACCAAGAAAAAGAGAGAAAAAGCCCAAAAAACACAATCAAAAACACAGAAGATGAAGTCACATTTGATCCTGAAGAAATACAAAAGATCAATAGAGACTAGTATGTACACTTGTATGGAAACAAACTTGAAAACCTTAAGGAAATGTAGGACTTTCTGTCATCACACAACCTGCCTAGGTTGAAACAAGAAGAAATTGAGACCCTAAATAGAGCAATAACAATCAAGGAAATTGACTATGTAATAAGAAAACTACCTCCAAAAAAAACCCCTGGACCAGATGACTTTCCAGAAAAATTCTACAAGACATTAAAGAGGAGCTGATACCAATCCTACTAAAGATATTCCAGGTGATTGAGAAGATGGAACTCTCCCCAAATCATTTTACAAAGTTAACATCACATTGATACCCAAGCCAAGTAAAGACCCAACAAAGAAAGAGGACTACAAGTCAATATCTTTGATGAACAAAGATGCTAAAATTCTCAACAATATCCTAGCAAACCAGATTCAGCAACACATCTCAAAAATCACCCATCATGACCAAGTAGGCTTCATCGCTGGGATGCAAGCCTGGTTCAACATTTGTAAAACCATAAATGTACTTAAATACATCAACAGATGTCAAAACAAAAACCACATGATTATATCATTAGATGCAGAAAAGGTTTTTGATAAAAATCCAACA
>NW_007117932.1:0-653 GCF_000164805.1 Carlito syrichta
TAGTTAAGTCAGCTGGCTAGCCAGTTGGGTAACTTGGTAGCGAGCTAGTTAAGTTAGTTGGCTAGCTAACTGGTTAGCTAGTTAATTCAGCTAGTTAAGAGAACTGGCTAGCCAACTTGCAAGTTAGTTAACTAGATAGTTAAGTCAGCTTGATAGCTACCAGGCTAGTTAGTAATGTCAGCGAGTTCAGTCAGTTGGCTAGCCAATGGGCTAACTGGTTGAGACAGCTAGTTTAGTCAGCTGTCTAGCCAGCTGGCTACGTACAATGCACCTAGTTAATTCAGCTGGATAACATGCTAGCTAGGTAGTTAGGAAGATAGTTAAGTGAGCAATCTTGCAAGCTTAAGTTAGCTAGGTAAGTTAGCTGGCTAGCCAGCTGACTAACCAGTTAAGTCACCTAGTTAAGTCAGGTGTCACCCAGCTGGCTAGCTAGTTAAGTCAAGTCATTATGTCAGTTGGCTATCCAGCTGGTTAGGTAGCTAAAAAGCTAGTTAAGTCAGATGGCTAGCCATCTGGCTAGCTAGATATTTCAGCTAGTTAAGCCAGCTGGATAGCTAGGTTGGTAGTTGATTAACTCAGCTAGTTAAGTCAGTTTGCTAGTTAGATAAGTCAGCAAGTTTAGTCAGCTGCCTAGCCAGCTGACTAGCTGGGTA
>NW_007117933.1:0-410 GCF_000164805.1 Carlito syrichta
AAGGGATCAAAGACAGAGGAACCAGAGACATATTCAACAGGAAATTAGCGAAGTGCAGGGCCATTCTTGATATTTTCCTAAAGTGCAAATGAAATGAGATAACGTACGTATAAAAAGTATCAAAATTATCTAACTGAAAAATTTTCTCTAAAAATTATCTTAAAATCAATGATGGGCATGGTGGTTCAACCAAAAAAAAAATTATCTTAAAATCAGAGATAAACAAAAATTGTATTTAATAGCTTGATTTAATTTTTCTCTTTACTTGAGGGGCTAGGCTCTTCATTGCTGAAAATCGTGTATGATTCAGTGTTAGATATTTGCTGTTTAAATTTGCATTACACTTCTGTCTTAGATAATATACTTTGATGTTCATAGGAGTGCTCTATTCGAGTTGTCGCCATTCTCAC
>NW_007117934.1:0-387 GCF_000164805.1 Carlito syrichta
CGGCAGTGGTGGGAATCTATGGGGAGGGACAGAGTGGGCAAGGTTGGTGGGATTAATGGCAGTCAATATCTGTCTGGGGACGGGGCGGGGACACCCCTTATCAACAAGGGTGCCTGAACGATGCATATTTGTATACCTAACTCTTAACTGTACCCCACAATTTTAAAAAATAAAATAAAAAATAAATCTATATAAAAATGTAAAAAAAAAAATGTGACACTAGGCACTCATTTAGTAAGGACTAAGAGCAGGTGGTTGTTCTAAGAATGTAAATGTGGCCGGGCTCGGTGGCTCAGCCTGTAATCCTGCGCCTTGGGAGGCTGAGGTGAGTGGATTGCCTGAGCCCGTGGGTTCGAGACCCGCCTGGGCAACTTGGTGAGACCTCAT
>NW_007117935.1:0-434 GCF_000164805.1 Carlito syrichta
CAGGGATAGGAGTGGAAAAGGCATTTTCCATCCTGTTGTTCGCGTGAGGTCTCAAAGGTGGCCACTGTTCATGTCCATCATGCACCTTCAGTCATGCATTCCAAAAGGCCTGCCTCCACCCTCCACATTGTGCCCCATGGCAAAGAGGAGTGTGAGTTCACAGAACAGATGGCCCTGAGTTAGGGTTGGCCATTGGGCAGAGAGCAAAGTGGTCTGGCAACACTGCAGCCAGTCCATATTCTGGTTGCCCAGTCTGTCACCTTTGGGTGGAGGGAGGGTGCCTTCCTCTCCCAATTATTCCATCATCTCCCTCCCATGCAGACATTTCCCTGGGGAGTCGTGTATGCCCACCGTGACACATATGGGGGTGTCTTTTTTGTTGCCGGAGTCTCTGCCGGCTGGGCTGGGGTATGAAACATGATCGTGACTCCCAG
>NW_007117936.1:0-334 GCF_000164805.1 Carlito syrichta
AGGCAGAGTTCCATTTAGGAGCTGAAGGATTTTCTGTCCAGCATTCAATCTGCTCAACCTTTGTCATAGGGTTGCGTCAGAACCCAGCCTTTTCTTTGGTGCCAGAATTAAACAAACAGTGTTGCTGGTGTTGGGGACCACATCTTTGGCCTCTTCTTGGGCTCCTCCTCTCTGACTCCTAAAGCCACTGTTAATAGAATACAGCTTGCAGCATGGCACCCAGATGCAGGCCGTTGCCTCTACCTGAATTATTCACAAAGGCCATAAACATTAAGTGAAACAGGCCGGGCTCAGTGGCTCAGCCTATAATCTCAGCACTTTGGGAGACCGAGGT
>NW_007117937.1:0-722 GCF_000164805.1 Carlito syrichta
GCCATTCTCCAGGCAGAGACTTCCATTGCCCCGCCCACCTAGCAACAAACTACCTCAGCTCCTAAGGCAACAGTGTGAAACAGGAGACAAAGCCCCACCCCTATGCTGCAACGAAAAACAAAAGGGAGAGGCTGGAATCGGAGATCACAGAAGTGACTCTAGTCTGATCGCTTATTTTGACCTATGATTTTATCATTGAAACTGTTGGTCTAGATTACGTTTGGTGTTTACCTTCTGACTTATACTGTTTCTTGATTTTTTTGACCTGTCTCTGTTTAGCTATCAGTATTCTTTAGGGAATCTTTCTTACCTGTCTTTTTTCACTTCTTCCCAGCCCTGTGTCTCTCTCTCACCTGATAGTTGGTATGTATATCTGTTTTCCCTCTTGCACTTCTCCCTTTTGCTTATTTTGACTTATGATTTTATCATTGTAACTGTTAGTTTAGATCACGTCTGTTGTTGACCTTCTGACCTACACTGTCTCTCGATTTTATTGACCTGTCTGTGTAGCTATCAGTACTCCTTAGGCAATCTTTCTTACATGTCTTTCTTCACTTCTTCCCAATCCTGTGACGGTTTTTCACCTGATAGCTGGTATGTATATCTGTTATCCCTCTCGCACTTCTCTCTTTCGCTCATTTTGACTTATGATTTTATCATTGTAACTGTTGGTTTAGATCACGTTTGTTATTTACCTTCTGACTTACCTGTTTCTCGATTTT
>NW_007117938.1:0-788 GCF_000164805.1 Carlito syrichta
CAGGTTCACCCATGTTATCAGTCAAAAGAAAATATTTTCTTATTTTTAAAATCTATGCTAAACAGTTTTCCACTGTGTGTGTGTGCGCACGCACGCGCTCCCGTGCATACATGTGTTGCATTTTCTTTATTAATTCATTCGTTGGTGGACACTTAGATTATTTCCAAGTCTTGACTATTGAAAATAAAGCTGCAATGACTGTAAGAGTGCTGATATTGCTTTTAGATACTGATTTTATTTTATTTTTTGAATATATATATATATACCCTAAAGTGGGATTTCTGGATCAAATAATAGCTTTATTTTTAATTTTTTGAGAAACCATTTTACTGTTTTCCTTTTGCCTTCAGAGTTAGTACCCAAAATAAAACTAGGAGGATAAAACCCATTGGCACGGGATTGTAAATGACAGGGAGGTGAGATCCCAAATAGAATGTGCAATAAAAAGCAAAATCATTAAATTAATACAATACACCTAATCTATAAAAGTTATCAAAATTATGAGTGTAAATTACCAGGATCAGTTCCATGATTTCCATGTGGCAGGGAGAGTGCATGCTTTCCTTACAGTTTGGGGTCAAAAGGTCAGTTGTTCACGACTTTAAGAATACCTCCTTGAAATGCACATGGTAGTGTCTGTTCAGCAAACTCCACATCCCTTTTGTTTTCTTTGTATTTCTTGTTTTAGGTACGAGCGAGCTTCTGGGGAAACAATATATACAATTAAATATGATCCATTCTAAACATATTTGAATTTTAGAGACAACTGTAATCCCCGCGCCTTGGGA
>NW_007117939.1:0-701 GCF_000164805.1 Carlito syrichta
GGAATCCTTCCGCCTCAGCCTTCCAAGTAGCCCGAATTACAGGCATGCGCTACCACGCCTGGCTGATTTTTTGATTTATTGTAGAGATGAGGTCTCACTGCCCAGGCAGGTCTCAAACCCGTGGGCTCAGGCAATCCACTCACCTCCGCCTCCCAAAGGCGCGGGATTACAGGCTGAGCCACCGAGCCGGCTTGGGTGTTGTTAATTAGCAGGCCTAGAGGTTATTTGGATATCACTTACCGGTTAGCAGGACCTACAACTTGCGCCCTCAGTATAAGTAACCGGTGCGTCCCTAAGCTGTGTGTTTCTTCCAAGGCTTGGAAGGAGGTGATAACTCCTTACCTCAGGTCTCTCTAACTTTCAGCTGTATTTTTAACTTACTGCTGGCCTTCCTTTTTGTGAGGGTACCATATTTATATTTTCTATGAATTGTGTTTATTTCAGTGGGAGAATGAGGTATTGAAACAGTGGTTCTTAGATGCGGTTGTTTGCCAAGGCTGACATTTCAAGGGAAATTGGGTAAATCTGTTTTTAACCTAAGTAATGATGATAGAGGTTGCAGGATCTTCTAAAATGTCAGAATGATAAAATTGGGCATGGCCTCTTAACAGCATAGAAAACTTGAATACAGTTTACCACCATCCTTGAAGGACTTGAAACTGTTGCTTTTACTGATTTCTTGGGTCTTTTTGCTCTACCCA
>NW_007117940.1:0-618 GCF_000164805.1 Carlito syrichta
GCCGGAGCCCAGCAGGTCGAGGCTGCGGTGGCCGCGAGCGGCCACTGCACTCCAGTCTGGGCGACAGAGTGAGACTCCAACTCAAAAAAAAAAAAAAAAAAAATGAGCTCAGCTGTGCTGTGGCTCATGCCTATAATCCAGCACTTTGGGAGGCTGAGGTGAGAGGACTGCCTGAGCCCATGGGTTCAAGACCAGCCTGGGCAACTTGGTGAGATCTCATCTCTACAATAAATCAAAACCTTTAACCGGTGGTGTCTTTTGCCTGTACTCCCAGCTACTTGGAAGGATGAGGTGGAACTGAGCCCTTGTTTTGTGCCGAGTACGATGCGCAGCTGACTACTGTGCCCTTTACCTCATTCTGCATCGTTTCAATATGTCCATTTTGCACATTCACGAATGGAGGTTCAGAAAGATTGTTCAACATGCCTTGAGAACATTCACACAAGAAGTAACCAAACTATTACCTGAAACTGTGTTTGATGTCAAAATCTGGATTCAATGTCTGCACCAGTCCACCAGTTCAAAATTTGATAAGTCAATACTCACCAGAAGCCTCAAACAATGTTACTTTCTCAGTAAAATAATTGTTCTGAAATTTCACCACTGTCCAAGGACTCC
>NW_007117941.1:0-346 GCF_000164805.1 Carlito syrichta
CCCTATGCTTTCATTTGAGAGGTCCTGGCAGGATGGGAGATAGAACAGGAGTGAAGTCAAGTCAGGTCATTTGTTCTCCTGCTGCCTTCCTGATGGACACAGGTTCTGGGTTTGAACTCTGATTCTGGCACACACTTCCTGTGTGAGATTAGGTAGGTTGCTGATCCTCTCTGTGCTTCGAATTCTTGACAACATGTGGAAGACACCACTTTTTCTGAGGACCCTCACCATTTATTTTTGAGTTTCCTGATCTCCTTGCCTCTCACTTGTCCTTTGGGGCTCAAAGCTGACCATGTGGCTTGGGGCTACAGGCTATGCTATAGACACACACTCAGGGCTCTTCCTC
>NW_007117942.1:0-686 GCF_000164805.1 Carlito syrichta
CTGTCTCATGCCTATAATCCCAGCATTTTGGGAGACTGACCTGAGTGTATTGTCTGTGCCCAAGGGTTTGAGACAATCCTAAGCAACTTGGCAAGACCTCATCTCTACAATAAATCAAAAAATTAGCCAGGTGTGGGGCACATGCCTATAATTCCAGTTACTTGGAAGGCTGCAGCAGAAGGATCACCTGAGCTCTGCCCATAGCCACCACACTCCAACCTGGGTGACAGAGTGAGACTCCAACTCAAAAAAAAAAATAAATAAAACCTGGAAATAAGATTATTGCATAAGATTTTGTGAAAAACAAAAGGATAAACTATGAGTAGTGCTTTGTTCTGTTTCTGCTGAGAGTAAGTGTTTAATAAAGGCTTTATTTTAGGGCCAGGTTTTACATCTAATATCAGGATACATCCTTTTAACTGCTTCTAAGCATCGGAAGTGGTTCCTGCATTGCGTGATTTTGTCATTTGGGAAAAAGGGGCTATAGGATGGCAAGATGATGCATAGAGACTGGAAAGTGGGAAAATATGCTCACTGAGAGGCAGGGTTGTTTTAAGCGTTGTTTGAAGGATTGGTAATAGAGAAATGGTGGTCTTTAAAGAAAAGTTGAGTTGTGGTTGTTGGCAGCAAAGTCATTCAAGTAGCTGCATCCTGCAGTGACATTTTAAGCACGTTGTTTCTGCCAA
>NW_007117943.1:0-719 GCF_000164805.1 Carlito syrichta
CTAAAATTGAAAAGGCTTCCAAAGTCTATCTGAATTAGCTCTGTGACACCTTTTATTCAATGACCACATTCCAACCAATTTGCAAGTGAAGGCTTGGCTCACCAAGGTCCATCACTATGTGACACCCAGCCCAGCCCTTCAAACCCATAGGCCACTTTCCTACTCTTCTCTTTGCAGTTCCCAGGCTATTTCCCCACTTGCCCAAATTCTGTTCAGTTCTTTACCTGTAGTTGCAAAGTTCTTTAAAGAACACAGACATATGAATCACACTAGAAAGAGGGAGTGGCAAATAGCATGTCAACAGAAAAGAAGGAAAATCGTCCTCACAGAGGACACTGGAGAGTTAGACTGAAAACTGAACAAGGGATAAACAAAATTAGAGGCAGCACTGTATAGGGAAGAGGAGAAAAGTGTACAAATATTGAAAAAAAGGCAATAAGGAAACTGCAAAATAGAGTTGTAAGGGGAAAGGACAAGACCACAGGGGAAGGGGGAAGAAATAGGCATGAAAACAAAAGGCTTACAGAATTTGTAAAATAGGAAGAACTGTAGGGAGCACAGTGCATAATTATAAATTACTGGATGGGGATGCTATGGTCACATGGACTATACAAAGAGAGGAGGCATGACCTCCAACAAAAGGCAATGGATCTCTTATAAATAGTATGAGCAGAAGGTCAACAGACACACAGTAGGCAAGCAAGGAAGAGGGGAACTGG
>NW_007117944.1:0-754 GCF_000164805.1 Carlito syrichta
CCACACCTGGTCCTAATGTCCACCAGGAGTGGTTTGCTTTCAGCTGACAAGGCCAGAGACACACTAACAATGTTCTACTTCAGAGGTACAAGAGAGGAGCCCCCTTCTAAATATAGAAATTTACTTACAAAAAATTATTACATATTTAATCTTACATGTTAAAACTTCAGTCTCACCTTTGAAGTACTCTTTGTTTGATGCAATACACCTACTGAGATGCTTTTTCCATTGCTCAGAACAGTTTTTGAACTAGTCCACCTTGAACTCTTTTAGAGTTTCTGCCTTTTGTTCATTTGTTTGGCCTCTTCCACATCAGCAATATATTTCCCTTTGAGGACTTTTTTATCCAGAGAAACAATAAAAAGTCACTTGAGATCAGGTGAGTGGGAAGGGTGGGCATGGAAGTCATGCCGTTTTGGGTAAAAACTGCTGAGTACTCAGGGAAGTGTGGCAGGTGCACTTGCAAATCACCATTCATGAAATGGGCAAGTGCGTTGAAAGATCCTCCAAAAAAATGATTACCTGAAGCAGAGCATAGCCTCTTCCAACTGTGAAAGGGTAAAGAAGCAGCCTCTGCCCCTGCAATTGTATGGGGGGAGGATGAAAGAAATGACTTCAGCCTTGAAACAGGCATTACTCCCTTCCTGGAGGTTTTTCTTTGGTTTCTCCTCTGTAAACATTGCAAGATAAATTGTATCTTTACCCACTACACATCTGCTTCTGTAAACTCACTAGCTTGCTGATGTCAGCAGAA
>NW_007117945.1:0-719 GCF_000164805.1 Carlito syrichta
CCAGAGCCTAGGTGTTTGAGACCAACCCGGGCAACTTGGCAATACCTAATCTCTACAATGAAAAAAAAAAAAAACAGGCATGGTAGTGCAGGCCTGTGGTTCCAGCTACTTGGAAAACTGCGGCAGAAAGATCACCTGAGCCTAGCATGTTGAGGCTGGGATTGTGTCACTGCACTCCAACCTGGGTGACAGAGTGAGACTCTGAATCAAAAAAATTAAGACATGATGAGCAAATTCTACAAGTGTTCACTGAACCCCAACTCAGTTGTTGAGCTAAGAGATCTATTGCTTCTACAGTCACATAGACTAAGAACTCAGAGTTATTGACAGGGCTCAGTGACACCCCTAGATTAATGAAATTTGCAAGGACAATATAGCCACCTCACTAAAGCCAATGGCAAAGAGAAAGTTCTTGAAATAAATATTAGGCATGAGATGAAACACTGAGTCACAGAAACCTACTTGAGCTCTGCATTTCTATTGTGAAATATAGATATGCTGGCCATTTTCAGGAATATCTACCATTTAGAACTGCTCACGAGGTATTTTAATTTGTTTCTTTTTCTTTTTTTTTTTTGAGTTGGAGACTCTGTCACTGAGAGGAGTGCAGTGGCCACTCCCGGCCACCACAGCCTTGGCCTGCTGGGCTCCCGGTGATCCTTCCGCCCCAGCCTTCCAAGTAGCTGAAATTACAGGTGCGTGCTATTACACCCGGCTAA
>NW_007117946.1:0-664 GCF_000164805.1 Carlito syrichta
CAGAGGAAGAGAAATCTGATTCAAATGGGCTTGAACAATACTTATCACCTCACACTTCTGGAACTCCATGGGTAGGTTGGGCTCTAGGCGTAGGACAATCAGGAGCTAGGGCTCTTCTCCTGGGCCCTTCCCTTCTTGGTTTCCGATTGACCCTCACCTTGTTACAAGATGGTTGTCAATAGAAACTGTGCCAAACAAATAGACAATGCTTTTTCTTTTTCTTTTTGCTTTCTTTTTTTTTGAGTTGGAATGTCACTCTGTCGCCCAGACTGGAGTGCAGTGGCCGCTTCCACCCACTGCAGCCTCAACCCACTGGGCTGCGGCGATCCTTCTGCCTCAGCCTTCCAAGTAGCCAGAATTACAGGCGCGCACTACCAAGCCTGTCTGATTTTTTTATTTATTGTAGAGATGAGGTCTCGCCAAGTTGCCCAGGCGGGTCTCGAACCCGTGGGCTCAGGCAATCCACTCACCTCAGCCTCCCAAGGCACGGGATTACAGGCTGAGCCACCGAGCTCGGCTGATAATGCTTTTTCATTGGGAGGTGGGGATAAGAGATGCAGCAGAGTTCACTCTTCTGTGGAATAGGGCAAGGGGAACATTAAAGTGAGCGTAGAACCCAAGTGAACTCCAGGACAAAGGCTTGGGACAGACAGAGGATGGGAGA
>NW_007117947.1:0-657 GCF_000164805.1 Carlito syrichta
CAAAGAAAATTACAAACTGAAAAGCATTTTATAGCAAAAAAGCCATCAAGATTGCAGAAAGATTGCCCACAGAATGAAAAAGAAAAACAGTTCTGACTCTATTTCTCTCAAATAGCTAACATGCAGGACATGCAAAGAACCCAAACGAACTGAAAGGAAAACAAACAAACAAACAAAAAGAGCCCTATTAGAAAGTGGACAAAATCATGAATAGGCACTTTCATAAAGAATACATACAAACAGACACGTGAGAATATGCTTAGCTTCCCTAATCATCAGATAAATGACAACCACAGTTAGATGCCACCTAACTCCATTAAGCACGGTCATCGTTAAAAAAAAAAAAAAAAAAAAAAACAGATGTCAGTGAAGATGTGGAGAAAAGACAATGCTTCTACACTGTTGGCAGGAGTGTAAACTAGTTCAACCTCTGTGGAAAACAGTGTCACGAATTTTAAAAGAACTAGAAAATGGCATTCCATATGACCCAGAAATTCCACTTCTGGGAATATACCCGGAGGAACTCAAATAATTTGGAAGAAAGATATCTGCACAGGCATGTTTACTGAAATACTATTGACTATAGTAAAAAATGGAACTAACCATTCTGCCCATTGAAAAAAGTCTGGAAAAAATAATGTGTACATATATGCAATG
>NW_007117948.1:0-739 GCF_000164805.1 Carlito syrichta
CAATGCTGTGTGCTATTAATAAGTATTTATTATTTTGTGATTCTTTTGTTTTTTTTAATTGGAGTCCCACTCTGTCACCCAGACTAGAGTGCAGTGGCTGCTGCTGGCCACCGCAGGCTCGACCTGCTGGGCTCTAGCAAGCCTTCTGCCTCAGCCTTCCAAGTAGCTGGAACTACAGGTGCACACTACCATGCCCGGCTAATTTTTGATTTATTGTAGAGATGAGGTCTCGCCAACTTGCCCAGGCGGGTCTCGAACCCGCGGGCTCAGGCAATCCATTCACATCAGCCTCCCAAAGGAGCGGGATTACAGGCTGAGCCACCGAGCCCAGCTTATTTTGTGCTTCTAAATGGACCAGAACAAATCTTTTGCTGTCATTTTCACAGAAGGAACAAGAAGGTCAGCAAATCAGAAAGCCAATTTACTTTCAGTAATTTCTGATTTTTCTATTTCTCTCTAGATTTGTTTTCAGCAAAGTAGATGTTTGCAGATTCCTTAAATGAATTTAAATTTCAGTGCATAGGAGATGCAGAAGTAGATGATGAGATGTGTATAGGTAAGTCAACACAACATTGTTTGTCATAGCATTCAACATCCTAGCAAAGCCTTTCTCATAGGATGGGAACTCTAAGGTTAGTAAAGATAGAAGCCCACAGTGGTAGTG
The DNA here is from genome assembly GCF_000164805.1 of Carlito syrichta. Lineage (NCBI taxonomy): Eukaryota > Metazoa > Chordata > Mammalia > Primates > Tarsiidae > Carlito > Carlito syrichta. The sequence continues at coordinate 665 of NW_007117948.1, forward strand.
AAGAGACAGAGCTATGTGAGGATGGGGTTGCTCTGGTCTCCCAGAGCTCTGATGTTGCCTTCCTTACCCTCCAGC
>NW_007117949.1:0-819 GCF_000164805.1 Carlito syrichta
GATGTCAGCGATGGGGTTACAAAATTTTAGTATTATAAAAAATGTGATGTCAACTGAGAAGAGCTAAATCCTTAGGGCTTTATCACCCCTGTGAAAAAAGTTGGTGAAGAAACAGACAGAGCACAAAGAGAAATGAATAAAGTCAAGAAGTAGAGCAAACAATACTGACAACGAAATGAAATATTTGGAAAACTCCAGATATGCTCACTAGTTTACTCTCTCCTCGATTTTGTGCATAATCAGAGTTCAAATACCAAAGAAGCTGAGAGAAACTGCTTCTTCAAAATCAAAAGTGATGCCTTTCTCAAAGTTACTCCAAAATACGCTGCATACACACACCCTTGTCAGATAACCTTACCTTTCCAGCTTGTTTTCCACTGATTCCTCTGAACACTGGGCCCGCCAGGCCACTCGCTATGCTGTGAATGTGATCCATGCTTTTCCACCTCTGACTTCCTTCCCCACCTGGCAGTCATTTTATCCCTTCCTCAAGATACATCTCGTACAACCCCTCCAGCCTGGTCCTCCTACCTAGCTGAGTTTCCTTTTTTTCAAATAGAAAATATAGTTTATTTAAAAGTAAATTAGAGAGAGACGATTCACCTCCCCAAGGTGGGGGAAGTGGCCAAAGCCAGGAAGTGTGGCAACAGTCATAGCTCCAAGAGCACATGGCCACACCAGGGTCTAGCAAGGCAACAGCTGTTTCCTTTTATTTTAAGCCCTATGGTACAGTTCCCTCTATCTTTTATAGATGATCTACATTCTAGCGATCATTTCCTAATAGAATTTGATATGGCTGACAATGCAAGTATGTCCTTT
>NW_007117950.1:0-679 GCF_000164805.1 Carlito syrichta
CTTTCAGACTCCACCTAGCACAGGCCCTTTCTTAATTGGACCCCAGAGATGGAATTTACAAGTCTAAGCCAGCTTCTGTCATCAGACATAAGCTGAAACTCTCTCCGTGTTAAACATAAGATGAGAAGGCGAAAACTATAGATGAATTTGTCAATGCAAAGATCTTAGTACATGCCAGGCTTGGCTCACTAACAACCTTCAGCCATTGATAACTCCTAATTATAGAATTAATAAACTTAAAAAGACAGTTGTAATTAAGGTGTGTGTTGGAATATAAAATCCTTATCTCATTTGTGAACAGAAAGAACTGGTATCCTCACAGTTTAAGGAGTGGTCATTTTCCTTGTCTTTGATAACCACCTGCACCCACTGCACAAGGTCCTTTAATGTCTTGTCAATTTATCAGTAAGGTCCTATGTCTGCTGTAACTTTTATAATAAAATTTGCTAATAATACTTTGCTGACTTATGTGAGCCTTCTAACTTTTTCAGTTCAAACTTCTCTAGACCAAGTGCAGTGGCTCAAGCCTGTAATCCCAGCACTTTGGGAGGCCGAGGTGAGGGGATTGTCTGAGCCCACTGCTGTGAGAACAACCTGGACGACTTGGCAAGATCTCATCGCTACAATAAATAAAAAAATGAGCCTGGTGTGGTAGTTCACACCTGTAGCTTTGGCTACT
>NW_007117951.1:0-766 GCF_000164805.1 Carlito syrichta
CAGGTAAGGAGTTATCACCTCCTTCCAAGCCTTGGAAGAAACACACAGCTTAGGGACGCACCGGTTACTTATACTGAGGGCGCGAGTTGTAGGTCCTGCTAACCGGTAAATGATATCCAAATAACCTCTAGGCCTGCTAATTAACAACACCCAAGCCGGCTCGGTGGCTCAGCCTGTAATCCCGCGCCTTTGGGAGGCGGAGGTGAGTGGATTGCCTGAGCCCACGGGTTTGAGACCTGCCTGGGCAGTGAGACCTCATCTCTACAATAAATCAAAAAATCAGCCAGGCGTGGTAGCGCATGCCTGTAATTCGGGCTACTTGGAAGGCTGAGGCGGAAGGATTCCCGGAACCCAGCAGGTTGAGGCTGCAGTGGCCGGGAGCAGACACTGCACTCCAGTCTGGGTGACAGAGTGAGAGTTCAACTCAAAAATAAATAAATAAATAAACACCCAAGTACTGCAGTATCCTAATAAAGTGAAACACAATCTCTCTAAGGATTTTATAAGTATTTAAATTCTGTTCATGATTAACTCAAATGATCACTATTACAGCTGAAAACCAGATACACGATGGTCCGACCAATCAATTAGAGACCAATAGCTACTCAGCACTGTAGCCTTCCTCGGATCCTATGGGAGATGGTTCCAGGACCCTCTTGGATACCCAAACCTGCAGAGATGCTCAAGCCCCTCATATAAAATTGAGTAGTATTTGCAGAGAACCTACACGCATCCTCCTGTGTGCTGTACATCATGTCTAGATTAC
>NW_007117952.1:0-751 GCF_000164805.1 Carlito syrichta
CTGAATTTTGAGTGTGGTGGTTGCTGAAGACTGGAGTGGCAGGGCCAGTTTCTTAAAATAAGACAGCAATACTTTTTGCCACATTGACACTTCCATTCAAAATAGATTTCTCTATAGCCTGTGATGCTGTGTGAGAGAATTTTACACAAAGTAAAACTTCTCTCTAAATTGGAACCTATGGCTGCTTTAGTAGATAAGTTTATAAAATATACTAAATCCTTTGTTGTCATTTCAACAGTGTTCACAACATTTTCATCAGGAGTAGATTTAATTTCAAGAAACTACTTTCTTTGCTTATTCATAAGAAGCACATTCTCATCTGTTTAAGTTTTACCACGAGATTACAACAATTCAGTGGTACATTCAGGTTTTATTTCTAATTCGAGCTCTTTTGCTATTGCCAACACATCCACATTTACTTCCTCCACTGAGGTCTTGAACCCCCTCATAGTCATCCATGAGAACTGAAATCAACTTCCTCCAAAGTACTGTCAGTTGATATTTCTACCTCCCCCCTGAATCATAAATGTTTTTAATGGCATATAGAATGTTGAGTTGAGTCCTTTCTAGAAGCTTTTCATTTTACTTTGCTCAATTTACTGTAATGTAATTACCACAATCACTATCTATAGAAGCTATAGCTTTATGAAATGTATTTCTTTTCTTTTTTTTGAGTTGGAGTCTCACTCTGTCGCCCAGACTGGAGTGCAGTGGACACTCCCGGCCACGCAGCCTCGACTGCTGGGCTCGG
>NW_007117953.1:0-803 GCF_000164805.1 Carlito syrichta
ACATAAACCTTGTGCTGATATCATCACTTAGATCCCCAGAGGCTGAAGGATCTAGGTCTACCCAGGGATTTCTCAGATGCAGAAGGATCTATGGGTGCTTCATCATGGACCAGACCTGTTCCCAAGCTTGTGTTCAGGAAGCAGTGAGTGAATGGTCCATGCCCACTTGTGATTATATAGGCTCAGAGACAACATGTATGGGAGTGCTTTGCCAGTGTTAAGGTTTCTACAAATGGGAGTTAGTTGTATGGTAGGTGTAAAGTTAGTTGGACAATTGTGTTCAGAAATAACATGATTTTAAAATGCATTGATACTGAAAGCAGAACTATTTGGAATAACCGTTTGGCAAATTTTAAGAAATTCAGACATTTATCTAAAGAATTTAGGTCAAATAGTGTTGTCTAAATTATTTATCTATTTCATATAAAATTGACTTCTAGACCTTAACTGTTCTCTTCTGTTTACATGCATGGCCATAACCTATGTCGTTACATAAGCCACTGTTTCTTCCTCATTAAACATGATTCCTCCCACTGACGTGGACCACCTTTGAAGTACCAACTACTATTCTGAGCTGAGGCTGCAGCTCTGAATAATACAAAATACCTCACAGAGTTTAAGAGGAGAGAAACAACTATGCCTTCCATATGCCAGTTTCTGTACTCAAGACTGCTGCTTTCTGACTCTCTCTCTCTCTCTGATGATACTGACAAAAATGTTGGAGGTCATTTGTGGAAATTATGGATTAATGTTATAAGAAAGTTATACATTATTCACACATTTGCATATTTGTCTGTGAATGG
>NW_007117954.1:0-415 GCF_000164805.1 Carlito syrichta
CAGTTTTTGAGCTCATCCATTTTGGTGCCTTCTAGTGCCTCTGACATTTTTTATTTCACCTCTTCTACATTGGCAAAATGTTTCACTTAGAGGACTTTTTTCATCTGGGGAAACAAAGAAAATTTGGTTACAATGAGATCAGGTGAATAGGGAAGGTGGGGCATTAGGTTCCTGCTTCTTTTGGTCAAAAACTGCTGAACATTCAATGGTGTGGACAGACACACTTGTAAATCACCTATCATGAAATGGGCAAATGTGTTGAAAGAATCATAACAAAAGTTCACTGAAGCTGAACGCAACCTCTCAGTACACTAGCTGACACACTGATGCTGATGAGTTCCTAAGCCACTTACCTAGTGGGGGGCATTTGTACTACAAGGAACCCACTCTCCAAAAGACAGTTTTGCTTTTTTGA
>NW_007117955.1:0-537 GCF_000164805.1 Carlito syrichta
TCCCCTGATGGCTGCAGACTTGATTTTATAAGAACGTACCTTGTCATGTGTTCCCTTTTCTTCAATTCACTACAATCTTTTCTCTTTTCAACCCAAATTGAGCTGGGGACTATGTGGAAACACAGTCCCACTGAATGGTTCAGTTCCTCTGAATAACAACATTAGGAAGCTTTCCACAGGAGCAAGGAGGATTTGCTAAGGCTACTAAACGTTACAGAGGAAGGCTGGAGATGCGCTCCTGGTGCCAATCCGAAGAGAAAAGGCAAGGAATGAAATCACCATTAACAGCAAGGGATCCTGATGAAAGAGACGCTGAAATGGTATCCCTTAAGTCGATCCACACCCTCCTAGCCAAGTCATGGCCCACTGCATAGGACAGTGGGTATGTGACATCTACCTTCGAGCCGCTCTCTTCCACACAGAAAGGCACATTTCATAAACTCCTTCAAAGTTCTGTTGTAGAGCACTAATCTGCTAAACTGTGGTTTTTCACTTTTGAATTCAGATTTCAGTTGTTCATTTTTGTGTACATAAATT
>NW_007117956.1:0-691 GCF_000164805.1 Carlito syrichta
CCTAGTCCAAGCACTTTGAATGCATTAACTCATTTAAACCTCAGAACAATTGGCAATTGTGTATTCATTTTATATATGACTATGATTGTAGACTTGTTTGTGTCTTGCAACATGACTAGTAAGTGCAAGTACTAGCTGTCTGAGATGCTCTCTTAAATAATTTTGTATTTTGTCTCTTCAGGATTTTTTATGGAACTTAATAAGCTAATTATCAAGTTCTTGCAGACTGGTAAAGGAGCAAAAATAGCCATGGCCATTTAGTTGACTAAGTGTTTAGGCAGTGGCGGTGGAAGAGTCATTTCCTCTAGTTGATACGCAGACTCTAATTTAAAGTTGTGGTAATTAAAATAATGTGATATTGGCTCAGATTAAGTTAATAAATGTGCAGCAAATTAAGGTGATAAAGCTAAATGAGAGACCCACGTACAACAATGTACGATAGACGTGATTTTACAAAGAATTGGAGGAAAGGATAGATAAGTCCAACAAGTTCATGTGGAAACAATTGGTTTGCCACAGGAAAACATACAAAAAATTAGATTTCCCTTTACATCATTTGTAACCAAGTGCAAATGGATTAATGTCTTAAAAAATATGGCTCTCAGAGAATACCTTTTTGACTCAGTAGTAAGGAGAGATGGCATGTTACTCACAGCATAGGTAATAAAATATTGCTAAAAAGTACTGAGAC
>NW_007117957.1:0-435 GCF_000164805.1 Carlito syrichta
CTTATTTCCCTTCCTTTTTGTGACTGAGAATTATTTCATTGTATGAGTAGACCTCAAATCATTGTATGAGTTGATGGACAGATGAACACATTAGTTCTACCTTTTGGCTATTGTGAATGATGTTGCTATGAACATCAGTGTACAAATATCTGTTCAACGGTGGCTCAGCCTGTCATCCCAGCACTTAGGGAGGCCAAGGTGAGTGGATTGCTTGAGCCTGTGGGTTTGAGACCAGCCCAGGCCACTTGGTGAGACCTTGTCTCTACACTAAATCAAAAATTAGCTGGGTGTAGTAACGTGTACCTGTAGTTCCAGCTACTTGGAAGGGTGAGGTGGAAGGATCACCAGAGCCCAGCAGGTTGATGCTGGATTGGCATGAGTGTGCCACTGTGCTCTAGCCTGGGCAACAGAGTAAAGACTCCAACTAAAAAAACA
>NW_007117958.1:0-684 GCF_000164805.1 Carlito syrichta
ATTCTTTGAGTCGGAGTCTCACTCTGTTGCCCAGACTGGAGTGCAGTGGGCCGCTCCCGGCCACCGCACCCTCGACCTGCTGGGCTCCAGCGATCCTTCCGCCTCAGCCTTTCAAGTAGCCGGAATTACAGGCATGCGCTACCACGCCAGGCTGATTTTTTGATTTATTGTAGAGATGAGGTCTCGCTGCCCAGGTGGGTCTCGAACCCGCGGGCTCAGGCAATCCACTCACCTCAGCCTCCCAATCTTTTTCTTTAAAGTTGGAGTCTCACTCTTGTTGCCCAGGCTGGAGTGCAGAGGCACGCTCACAGCCACCACAGCCTCGACCTACTGGGCTTAGGCAACCCTTCCACCTCAGCCTTCCAAGTAGCTGGAACTACAGATGTACGCCACCACGCCCGGCTAGTTTTTGTGATTTATTGTAGAAACAAGGTCTCACCAAGTTGCCCAGGCTGGTCTTGAACCCCAGGCTCAGGCAATCCTCTTGCCTTGGCCTCCCAAATTGCTGGGATCACAGGCTGAGCCACCGTGCCCAGTCAGTAGTAAGACTTTTAAAATCAAACAAAATCACACTGGAACCAGGAAGTGATGCCACCCTTCTTTACTGTCCGTCCAGTACTCTCTACTGACAGAGCTTAACAGCATGCCAGCTGCAAAAGAGAGATGCTCACAAGATCCAGCTCT
>NW_007117959.1:0-440 GCF_000164805.1 Carlito syrichta
CTTGGAGTCTCACTCTGTCTTGAGACTATGAGTACAGTGGCATGTTCATGGCCACTGCAGCCTCAACTTGCTGGGTTCAGATGATCCTCCTGCCTCAGCCTACCAAGTAGCTGGAACTACAGGCATGCGCCACCACACCTGGCTAATTTTTTGATTTATTGTAGAGATGAGATCTCACCAGATTCCCCAGGCTGGTCTTGAACCTGTGGGCTCAGGCAGTCCTCTCAGTTCAGCCTCCCAAAGTGCTGGGATTATAGACGTGAGCCACCACATCCAGCTTTTTTTCTTTTAACATTGTCAGCCTTTCTTGGTTTTTTTGTTTGTTTGTTTTTTGAGTTGGAGTCTCACTCTGTTGTCCGGACTGGAGTGCAGTGGCCGCTCCCGGCCACCGCAGCCTCGACCTGCTGGGCTCTGGCGATCCTTCCGCCTCAGCCTTCCGA
>NW_007117960.1:0-735 GCF_000164805.1 Carlito syrichta
CTTATCTAATATGAGTGAAGGTCAAGAGATTTTGGCTATAATTGAGAGAAAAGCCTCTCTGCCTACTAAAGGCATAAATGAGAATGCCAATAGCCTTGATTGTTCCTGGCAGCAAACCCACAACCAGAGAAAGATTCTGCCTTCAGTTGAGGGAAGAAAATTAAAGAGCAAAGCCATGAAAGGAAGTTTGGTACCTGATGGCATCATTAAGCAACCAGATAAAGGACTTTTTAAGCTCAAAATTAAGCAGAATGCAGCTATTACCTGATAATTTGTCCATTAGTTCTCTTTCTTAAAATATTATTTGTGTAGATTTTTATAATTTACCACTAAAAACATTCTATTGAATTATTATAATTATTTTTTTTTTTTGAGCTGGAGTCTCACTCTGTTGCCCAGACTGGAGTGCAGTGGCACGCTCCCGGATACTGCAGCCTCGACCTGCTGGGATCCAGTGATTCTTCCGTCTCACCCTTCCAAGTACCTGGAACTACAGGTGCACGCTACCACGGCCGGCTAATTTTTTTGATTTATTGTATAGATGAAGTCAGGTGTGAGACTCCAACTCAAAAATTAAAAAAAAACCAAAAAAAATAAAAACTCATGTGAGATGCTCTCAAACATTGCAGGCTCTCCTGTCTCGTACAAGGGTCAGCTCGTGTAATAACTTATATTTTAGTTGTTGCCTTAGAAGAATAGAGTTATTTAGCCCCATATCCAATTTTTGTTTCCACA
>NW_007117961.1:0-424 GCF_000164805.1 Carlito syrichta
GTGATGAATTAAACTGTTGTAAGCAGTGGGAAAAGCATTTTGATAGGTGCATTGTATCAAATGAAGAATACTTTGAAGATGACTGAAGTTTAAATATGTAAGAATACACTATTTAATAAGTAAATTCCAATTTGGGGGCCTACCTTGTATGTTTTAGAATAATACTTTATTAATTTTATCTCTTAATGTGTATTTAGCATTTAACTTTAACAAATTAAAAATTTTAGAATGTGTTTCTATTCAGCTACTGATTTTAAAAATTATTTTAGGCTTTGGGAGGCAGAGGTGAGGGGATCGCCTGAGCCAAGGGATTCAAGACCAGCCCGAGCAACATGGCGAGACCTCATCTCTACAGTAAATTTTAAAAAATAGGTGGGTGTGGTGATGTGCACCCGTACTTCCAGCTACTTGGAAGGCTGAGGTG
>NW_007117962.1:0-766 GCF_000164805.1 Carlito syrichta
GAGCACTGACTCTAATTGGTTGGTTCAGGTGAGCTCTGGTTGGTTGGTTCACATGAGCTCTGATTGGTTGGTCCAGGAGATCTTTGATTGGTATGTCCAGGTAATGATAATTGGTTGGTTTCTAAACCCACAGAAAAAAAAGTGCATTTGGGGGGAACTCAGAGTATTTTCAAACCCTAATCAGCAAATGACTTTTGGGTTCTGTTTAATGTTGAAATTGTATTTTATTTTATTTTATTTTTCGAGTTGGAGTCTCACTCTGGATTGCAGTGGCACCTCCAGGCCACCGCAGCCTCGACCTGCTGGGCTCCGGCAATCCTTCTACCTCAGCCTTCCAAGTAGCTGGAACTACAGGTGAGCGCTATCATGCCCAGCTAATTTTTTGATTTATTGTAGAGATGAGGTCTCGCCAAGTTGCCCAGCTGGGTCTCGAACCCGCGGGCTTAGGCAATCCATTCACCTCAGCCTCCCAAAGTGAGGGATTACTGTCTGAGCCACCGAACCCGGCTGTATTTTATTTTTTAAATGTGGGATACATGTGAGGATTACCATGTAATCAAGTTGCATGCAGGTATGGTTTCGACTTCAAGCAAGCCTTCCCTCCCCCTAGTAGTAGACATGGTACCCAATTGGTGATGGGTACCCATTTCTCCCCACAATCCCTCTCTCCTTTAGCAGTGCCTGGTGTTGTTTTTGTTTGTGTGCCCAATGTTTAGGACCAGTTTATGAGCAGGAAAATGTGGAATATTATAGCACTCAGTAAATA
>NW_007117963.1:0-728 GCF_000164805.1 Carlito syrichta
ATTTTTCTCTATAATTTCTAAAGCTGTTTATTGATTTTTCTCCTCTCTATAGATCATATGTGTCTGATTTTTTGAAAGTCAGGCGATTTTTGACTAGATGTTAGATTTAATTTAATTGTAGGATTTATTTTGAGGAATTTTGGACTTTCTTTAGATATATAATGGAGTTTTCATGTTTCTTAGAAAGAAATTGGCACTCTAGAGGTTGACTTCTCTACCTCTTGTCCTCCAGAGCAGGCATTACTACAAGTCTAGTATAGCCCAAATACTGATGCTACTGAGGTAATATTCATCTAAATGTTTTTTCCAATATCTCTATGGAGACCTTTCCATTTGCACTGACAAAAACATGAAGTATTCCCTGTTCTGTTTGTACGCAGGGAATTCTTTAGACTATTGCTCTCTGATTGTAATTTTCTGGCTTTGAAGAAATTTCTTCTCACATAGGAACAGATTAGAACTCAGTCAAAGGCTCATGGGAACTCTGTGAAGGTTTCTGAATCTCAATTTTTCTATAGTTCCTTCTCCTACAGTGTTCTGCTCCACAAATTCTAATTGCCTTCAACTTCCTCTACTCTGATGTATTTTTTCTTAATCTTACAATAATGTAAGTTAGGCTTGTTTGTTTGTTTGTTTGTTTTACTCTGTGTGGTGACCTGAAAACTGCAAGCAGGAAGCTGACGTAATTTGAGAGCTCACCTCATTGTTTTTCTTTCTCTTTGTGACAG
>NW_007117964.1:0-578 GCF_000164805.1 Carlito syrichta
GTTATCTAGCCCCATATCCAATTTTTGCTTCCACAAGGTAAGAGGGAAAATGGAAGGTTTTGGTACCGGTATCTTCAAAACTTATTGCCCTACACCCAATTTTATTTCATTGATATTCAGAATGATAGAACTCAGTCAATAAAAAAAAAAGAAAATCGCAAAACTTGAGAAAACTGAATTTGCAAGGAGGACACAGAGCTGTGCTGACTCACAATTGAGCAGCTTTAAAACCATAGAGACAGTTGTTGTTCAGTGATAAAAAACTCAGTGGAAGTTGACATCAGGAGCAAAGAAACAGAAAACAAACTACATTATGTAACAGTAATAAGACATAATTCTGCAAAGATAGCATTGGTAGAAGTCATTGGATAAAATCTATCATGCTCTAAATAGAGAAAATAGTCTTTTCCCCGTTTGCTAACCATGGAAGACATGTCTGTCTATGCAGTAGATTAAAAAACACACAATTATTTGCTAATGTTCACACGTGCTTCCCCAAAAGTGAACTATTTCAGTGTGAAATTTCATGATGGGGACTTTAGAAAGTGGCATGGCATAGCAACACAAGGCCTTACCAA
>NW_007117965.1:0-746 GCF_000164805.1 Carlito syrichta
AAATATTAAACAAAGATGCATGTGAGTAGGTATAACTGGTACTTAGACTCATTGTAAAACTGTTTGGTATGCTTTTCTAACTACATTCACTTTCTACCTTTTCCTGTCAAAGAAACTGACTGGTTATATAGATTTTTTTTCATCTAAAAGACATATTAATTTTACTAGGAGGCTAAACGATAATGATTTTGCTTCTCCCAGTCTGTTTCTTCCCTGACATTCCAAATTACAGATCTATCATTTTTGACAGTTTTTGTGTGTGTGTGTGCGTGCCTGCCTGCCTTACCATTTCCCCCTGGTTATTTACAGGTCTTTTAGGGTTCCTTTTTCTAATTCAGAACATCATAAGTGTTGTGCCACATACTATGGAATGAGATGAGGTTTTAAGAAAGTAGCCATGTTCTCATAGGAAAAGCATACTTTTTGAATAAGAGGTGATAAGAAAGTAAAGGGAAGATTTCTTCCATGTGCTTAAAGTGACAGAAAAAAAGCTTCAAAGGTCAGTTGTCTAGCCATGAAGTCATTTATCTGACTGCACAAGAAGCCATCCAGGGCAAACTTGAACAGAAATAATGTATATGTAGATCTGTTTCAGACTCCACCTAGCACAGGCCCTTTCTTAATTGGACCCCAGAGATGGAATTTACAAGTCTAAGCCAGCTTCTGTCATCAGACATAAGCTGAAACTCTCTCCGTGTTAAACATAAGATGAGAAGGTGAAACTATAGATGAATTTGTCAATGCAA
>NW_007117966.1:0-665 GCF_000164805.1 Carlito syrichta
TACCAAGCTGTTTTGATGATTGTAGCTTTATAGTAAAGTTTGAAATCTGGTATTGTGATACCACCTGCTTTGTTTTTTTTGCTGAGGATTGTTCTGGCTATTCTTGGATGTTTGTGTTTCCATATGAATTCCTGTGTTGTTTTTTCTAGGTCTGAGAAGAATGTTGTTGGTAATTTAATGGGTATTGCATTGAATTTGTAGATTGCCTTAGGTAAGATGGACATCTTCACAATGTTGATTCTTCCGATCCATGAGCATGGGATATTTTTCCACTTGTTCATGTCGGCTTTGATTTCTTTGAGCAGTGTTTGGTAATTTTCATTGTAAAGGTCTTTCACGTCTCTGGTCAGGACGATGCCAAGGTATTTCATTTTTTTGGTGGCTATTGTGAATGGAACTGTGTTTTTTATTTGGGTTTCTGTTTGTTTATTATTGGTGTAGAGAAATGCGATTGTCTTTTGTACATTTATTTTGTATCCTGAGACTTTGCCAAAGGCTTTTATCAATGTAAGGAGACCTTTGACAGATTCTCTTGGGTTTTCAAGGTACACCATCATGTCATCTGCATAGAGAGATAACTTGACTTCCTCTTTTCCTATTTGAATACCTCTGATTGCCTCCTCTTCTCTGATTGCTTTAGCCAGGACTTCCAATACTATGTTGAA
>NW_007117967.1:0-744 GCF_000164805.1 Carlito syrichta
GTCATATCAAAAAAATAATTCTACTAGCTGATTTGTGATGATATTGAGGGTAAGGCTGCCTCACGGTATATATGCCCCATCATTTTGTGAAAGGTTATCCTAAAGAAATAAATCAGTTTAAGAAAAGGAAAACCTTAGCCGGGCTCGGTGGCTCAGCCTGTAATCCCGCGCCTTTGGGAGGCTGAGGTGAGTGGATTGCCTGAGCCAGCAGGTTCAAGACCCGCCTGGGCAGCGAGACCACATCTCTACAATAAATCAAAAAATCAGCCGGGTGTGGTAGCACATGCCTGTAATTCCAGTTACTTGGAAGGCTGAGGCGGAAAGATCACCGGAGCCCAGCAGGTCGAGGCCGCGGTGGCCGGGAGCGGCCACTGCACTCCAGTCTGGGTTACAGAGTGAGACTCCAACTCAAAAAAAAAAAAAGAAAAAAAGAAAAGGAAAGCCTTGATCTGGCAGTTAAAGAATTACAAACAAGTCGGGCTGGGTGGCTCAGCCTGTAATCCCGCGCCTTTGGGAGACTGAGGTGAGTGGATTGCCTGAACCCGCGGGTTCGAGACCGGCCTGGGCAACTTGGTGATACCTCATCTCTACAATAAACCAAAAATTAGCCAGGCGTGGTAACGTGCACCTGTAGTTCCAGCTACTTGGAAGGCTGAGGCGAAAGGATCGCCGGAGCCCAGAATGTCGAGGGCCGCGGTGGTCGGGAGCGGCCACTGCACTCCAGTCTGGGTTGACAGAGTGAGA
>NW_007117968.1:0-663 GCF_000164805.1 Carlito syrichta
GGCGCGAGGACTTCCAGGGCTCATAATTTGATATCATCAGATGATTGCTCAGGGGCAGAGGTACAGTCGCTGTGCCAGCGGCACTTGTATGTATTTGTTTTTCTGCCATGTTCCTGTAGGCCTCCATCGTTCAGTTTTTAAATAGTTTGTGCTTGTATTTCACCCGTCCATAATCAATGCCATCCCCGAGCAAGGCGATGTAAATTCTCAAGTACAGGTGTAGCTGCCTGCCCAGGTGCACCCACAGACTCTGACAAATGAAAGAGGGGCGGCCATGCAGAGACTGTCAGCTCTCAGTGTGTGTAGACAAGGGGAACAAAGTATGCGGGAATTTCGTGCCCATCCGTGTTGTCGTGCCTGTGGCACCTAACGCCATTAGAGGGGACTGGGCATGGCTTGGCGCAGGCAGCAAAGTGAGGTTTCCTTTCGCCCAAGCCTTGTGATCGTCCGACCGCACTGCTCAGTAGCCTTTCACGCAGTGCCCTGAAAGACTAGCCAAAACTGGTTTAACCACTCCCCACACCTGTGTGAGCCTGCCTATTCCCTCAACCCCAAAGTCATCATTGCTTCTACCAACTCCCTATCTCTGACCCAGAACCTTAAGCCACACTCTAGTGACAGTCTCTGGGAGTGAGATACCTGCTCCCTGCAATGTCTGTCATC
>NW_007117969.1:0-455 GCF_000164805.1 Carlito syrichta
ATTCCTGCACAAAACCCGAAACTCTGGGACTTACTAGAGAAGATAAACAAATGGGACCTTGTTAAACTGACAAGCTTCTGCAAAGCCAAAGAATTTTCAAGAGAGCAGGGAGACAGCCTACAGACTGGGAAAAAGTCTTTGCCAACTCTAGGTCTGACAAAGGCTTAACATCCTGGAACTACAAGGAACTGAAACGTACTGAAAAGAAGAAAACAAACAACCCCATTATAAAATGGGCAAAAGACATGAACAGACACTTCACAAAAGAAGACATTCAAGCAGCCAACAAACACATGAAGAAATGCTCAACCTCACTAGTCATCAGGGAGATGCAAATCAAAACCACACTGAGATACCACCTAACTCCAGTCAGAATGGCAATTATCAACAACTCAAAAAATAACAGCTGCTGGAGAGGGTGTGGTGAAAAGGGAACACTTCTACATTCTTGGTGG
>NW_007117970.1:0-705 GCF_000164805.1 Carlito syrichta
AAGAAGCTTCCACTTCTGTTATTTGCTCAGTCTGTTCTCCTTCCCTGAGCAGGGACTTTGATGGTCTTATTTTGAGATGGGACTGGAAGTGAGAAGTTGTGCTGTGTCTTTGCAGTCAAGGTTGAATAGGGTGTATTGTGGGGCACTAAGATTCAGAAGCTACTTTCAGACTGCAATGTCTAACGTTTGGGGTGTAGGACCCTGAGACCAGCTTCCCACCATCTCACAATATGTCCATGCAATGGAGACATATGAGTATCCCCCCCTTCTCTGGCTAGGTCTTCCTCCTCTGATTGAACCCATTGTCCCATGAATTTGCCAGAATGGGGGATGGGGTGACTGGGACTCTGCACTGGCCCTGTCCTTCCAGGGAGCATTCACCCAAAGTGATGTCCTTTGGGTTTGTGATTATCAATCCCAGAGAGATGTGGATTTCACTTCTAAGTCCCAGGGCACTGATCTGCTGCCCAATGGTGGGCATGCTAGAGCATTTCCTGCCCAGGTTCCAGTGTAACAGCAATAGTGGCACCTCTGTGTCTGTCCCTCTGCTAGATATCAGCATCCATTTCTCTCACTGCACTCTCACTTTAGCCACTGCTAATGTTGACCTAGCATCAAAGATGGTGGTGGGACTGGGTGCTAGGCGCTGAGCCCCAGCTGCTCCCTGTGGCTTCTTTTAGAGAAGGGTCCCATTGACTCCCCAAA
>NW_007117971.1:0-412 GCF_000164805.1 Carlito syrichta
CCTCCCTGGTGCTCCCTGCTGCCACCCCTCCCCGTAGTTTCCCACCACTGTCAATCCTTTTCTTATATTATTATGGTAGTTGTGCAAGGTCCACTTTTGATTGAAAACATGTGATACTCAGAACTCTGTTTCTGTGATAAATCACTCAATATTATAAACTCTAATTCCAGACAGGTTGCTGCAGAATTCATGATTATATTCTTCTTTATGGTTGCATAATATTCCATTGTGTATATGTACCACTTTTTTTTTTTTTGGAGTTGGAGTCTCACTCAGTCACCCAGACTGGAGTGCAGGGGTCGCTCCCAGCCACTGCAGCCTCGACCTGCTGGACTCCGGTGATCCTTCCACCTCCACCTTCCAAGTAGCTGGAACTACAAGCTCGTGCTACCACGCCCTGCTGATTTTTTTA
>NW_007117972.1:0-634 GCF_000164805.1 Carlito syrichta
CTGAATCCTGGCTCTGCCACTTATTTTTTTTTTTTTTTTTTTTCTGGGAAAATAGGATCTCTGGGATCCTACAACAGATTTATTTTTTTTTTATTTTTTTATTTTTTTTAAATTAATCAGTATTTTTATTATAGTTTTGTGGGGTACAGTTAAGGGTTAGGTGTACAATTACGTTTCATTCAAACACCCTGTTGATAAAAGGTGTTTTCCCAGCCCCAGACAGATATTTGCTACTGTTAATCCCCTCCCCCTCCCCCCCATAGTTTCCCAGTACCGTCAGTCATTTTCTTATAGTATTACATTGGATGTTCAAGGTCCATTATATGAGTGAGAACATGTGATATTCTGATCTTTGTTTCTGTGTGAGGTCACTCAGTATTATAGACTCTAGTTCCATCCAGGTTGCTGCAAAATTCATGATTTTGTTCTTTTTTATGGCTGCGTAGTATTCCATCGTGTATATGTACCACATTTTTATAATCCAGTCCTCTTTTGATGGGCAGCATGGTTGTTTCCAGGTTCTTGCTATTGTGAACAATGCTGCGATAAACATACGTGTGCAGGTATCTTTTTTATAGAGTGATTTGTGTTCTTCAGGTATATTCCCAGTACGGGGATGCAGGGTCATATGGAA
>NW_007117973.1:0-713 GCF_000164805.1 Carlito syrichta
TTCACACCAAATTATCCAGGCCATTCTCAAACCTCTGGGCTCAGGCAATCCTCTCACCTTTACCTTGCAAAGTGCTGGGATTACAGGTGAGCCACCGTACCCGGTCTATATTTTTCATTTTTTTACACATGAAAAACTAGAGTTCAATAACTTTCCTGAGAACACTCTATTTTAAGTGACAGGGCTAAAATTAAAAACCAAGCTTCCCCATATCTTCAAGCTGTTTTTAAAAATTATTGAATTTTTTTCTGTCATGTTTACAAAAGTTAAAAAAGAAGCTATCCTTCTAAGAAATTATTTTAATGTTTCTCAAACACACAAACATGATTCAAATGAGCATTCCATCATTTCAGAGAAAAAAAATACTCCCCATGATATTCTGAAAGAAGGACCTCTTGATGAGTTAATATTTCTATTGGCCTAATATCTG
Source organism: Carlito syrichta (assembly GCF_000164805.1). Classification (NCBI taxonomy): domain Eukaryota; kingdom Metazoa; phylum Chordata; class Mammalia; order Primates; family Tarsiidae; genus Carlito; species Carlito syrichta. The sequence continues at coordinate 431 of NW_007117973.1, forward strand.
ACTCTTAGCAATTGTTTAAATATGCTTGTTGAAAATAAGACAATGAGTGAACAGGTTAACCAGCTTATGTTAACCTTACAGTTGCTTGAGGAATGTTCTAGCAGATTGCAATGTGTTCTGGCACACTGATGCTTTCACATAACAATGCAATAATCTTTCATAATCATATTTGCTTTTTTCTGCTATGTTTATGTTAAAATGAGCATAGCAGTTATTTATTTCTTTCATTACTTGAAACAAGTAAAATCATTTATTTAGTTAGACATGTAATTAATGCGGTTTA
>NW_007117974.1:0-407 GCF_000164805.1 Carlito syrichta
GTTGAGAAGGGTCTCTTCCTATCTTTTGCTCACTGTGAAATGAGGCTGTTTGTTTTTTTCTTGTCGGCAAGTGGCAGTTCCTTGTAGTTCCGAGCTGATCATCCCTTGTCAGATGTACATTCGCAAATATATTTTCCGCATCTGTGGGTTGCGTTTCTCTTTGAGTCAGGGCCTCACTCTGAGGCCCAGACGGTACTAGAGTGGTACAACCATACCTGACCACAGGGTAGAACTCCGGGGCTCAGGCAATCCTCCCAAGCGGCTGCAACCAAAAGCCTATGTCTCCATGCCCAGCTCATTGATGACATTTTGGAGATAGAGATGAGGCTGCCTGATGTTACACAGTCATGTTTCAACTCCTGGGCTCCAGCAATCTTCCGTCCTCAGTCTGCCAAAGTGCTGGATGA
>NW_007117975.1:0-661 GCF_000164805.1 Carlito syrichta
GGATCCTGAGTATCTGGGAAAGGTCTTCAGTTCCTGTATGCACAGCCTCTGTCCCTACAGAGGCTTCTCTGGTGATCAACTTCTCCTCTCTACACTCATCTCTATGACAATTGTGTTGCCTAGAGAAGGAAGTTTGAGATGGCTCTCCATTGTGAGCCCAATTGTTACTCATTGCTGTGGATGTTGGTAGCCACGGGGGCAGGCCTGGTTCTGGGGGATGGGTGAGCTGTGGTCACTTGGCAAGATGGCCTGAGAAGTCAGTGGGGCAGGGGGGAAGGTGCATCCTCATTTGCTGTAAAGAGCTTGGGACCTGGAGACAGAACACCATGGTTTGAGCCTTCATTCATCTGCTAGCTGCATGATCCTGAGAAAATTATCTAGCCCCTTTAAGCCTCAATTACACAGCAGTGAAGAATACCTGTCTTGGCTTCCTCTCTGGATGATTATGAAAATCAAATGACAATCTTGAAAGAAATTGCTTTGTGAATTGTAAAGTTTTACAAAATGTTGGTTATTTTTATCAGGATGATAAGTAGGGTGATCTCCCCCAGGGAGAAGAATGCCATGAGAAAGAAGATAAATGCAAAACAAAAGTGGGAGGAGATAGGTTTCTGAGAATGGTCAGCTGCTGGGAAAGATGTTTGAAATGTGGAGTTTCATT
>NW_007117976.1:0-470 GCF_000164805.1 Carlito syrichta
CTTCTCATTTGTTGTCTTGCAGGGGTTCTCTGAATCTCTTGTGTTTGAATGTTTCCATAACTGATGAGATGAGACAAGTTTTCTTGAATGATTTTATGAAATGTTTGTTATAGTGTGGTCTCTGTCTCTCTCTGTCTCAGGAAGGCCAATTACTCTTAGGTTCAGGCTCTGGAAGTAATTCTTTATCTCTTGAATGTTTTGTTCTATCTTCTTAAGCTTCTTTTTTATGTTTTTGACAGTTTGGGTTAGTTCTGTGTTTTGGTCTTCAAGTTCTGAGATTCTTTCTTCTCCTTGGCTAATTCTGCTTTCCATACTTATTAGTTTGTTATTTATTTCCATCACAGAATTTTTCACTGCTGTTATTTCTGTTATCAGCTCTTTCCTCTTTTCCTCTTGTCTCTCCTCATTTTTAAAAATCTCTCTATTAATCTCTTGATGTCTGGATTTGTTGCATGTGAAAGTCATTCTGG
>NW_007117977.1:0-630 GCF_000164805.1 Carlito syrichta
CGCAACTTGGAGAGACCTCATCTGTACAATAAATCAAAAATTAGCCGGGAATGGTAGCGTGCGCCTGTAGTTCTAACTACTTGGAAGGCTGAGGCAGAAGGATTGCAGGAGTCCAGCAGGTTGACTCTGGGGTTGCTGTGAGTGTGCCACTGCATTCCATCCTCAGCAACAGAGTGAGACTCCAATTCAAAAAAGAAAGAAGGAAAACGTAAAGAAAAACAACACCATTCCTTGCACCAACAGGACAAGAGGGAAAACACACTAAGACAAATAAAATGGGAACTTTGCCAGACTTAAAAAGAAAATAAAAACCAGCTAAAAACTCTATTAAGGACAGGACAAAAAAAGAAGAATGAACAAAAAACTCATAAAGGATAGGCCTAAGAACAGAGACTGTGAAGTCAAACTGCCTGGTTTCCCAAAAATACCACCTACAAATTAGGTGGGTTTGCGTTTTTGTTTTTCTCAGTTTCCATACCTAACATGGGATCAAAGCAGCACACCATTGCTGAGAGTGTCACATGAGCAAACCTACGTGATCCACTCAGAACACACCTTGCAAGAGGTCTTCTCACTAAGTAGTGTTGACCTTGTTGCTCCAGAATAGGGAGATGCCTTCATATGGATGTA
>NW_007117978.1:0-643 GCF_000164805.1 Carlito syrichta
TCTCTCCTCTTCTCTTTCTTTCCCTTTCTCTTTCCATAATAATCACCGATGCTGCCACACCTTCCAAAAGACCCCCTAAGTGTCTCTGCAGGGGCTGGCCCCCCACATCCAGTCACCAACCATCCTTGATATTGTCCTGATAAGGGCTTTCTGTACTCAGAGACTTAAAGGTAGACATTAAGCAAGAAGCCTGGTAATTATTAAAAGCAGAATTAATTTAAAAACAAATAGAGAGGGAGTTGGAATGCCCTTCATAAGAAAAACTACGATTAGTAACATGTTTGACTTATGCACGAAATAAAGCAGGCCCTCCCCTTTTCCTGTAAGGAGAGCCTTCCATATTTTCAGAGCTTTTATACTTCCTTCTGGATTTCAATGTCTAGCCATAGCTGAATATCCTGAAGAGTCCAAATTTAAATGATTAATAACAAATAAAGCGTGATTCAAGATGTGGTGAGGAGAGCTATACTTGAACTTCTCTCTTGTAACTTAATTGATTTTTTTGAAGTTTGGTGAGCTCTTTCAACTATGGCTTGACCTTGTGGATTGTAGGGGATTTCTGTGGAATGAGAAATAGTAAATTGGGAGCAAAATTTCTGGAGAGATTTAGATGTATATGCAGGACCATTGTTGGTTTTCAGTT
>NW_007117979.1:0-459 GCF_000164805.1 Carlito syrichta
CTGGGAACTGTGTGACACTCGCTAAACTGTCGCAAAGAGGGAGTGGCTTTCCACGTCTTGGTGGAGAAAAGTGAGAGGTTCTCATGAGTGCTTAACGATGCAGGTAAACCAGGGCCCACGTTGGGGCGGAGCCAGGCTGGGGTGGTCGGCCTGGAACAGTCAGGCCCTCCACCTCGCTGCCTGGAGTCCCTGCCATCTGGGCAATGGAGAAAGGTCATTTTGAAAGGTTGTAGACCAGGCCCATTGCATCCTGGCGGCGAGTCTGTGCACCCAGTGCTGGGAAAATGGCGTCCCCAAGGAACGTCCCCCTCTTCACTGGGGATCTCATGATGTCAGAGCTTCAAAACTAGAGAATTATTTTGGAAGAAATGAAACTGTGGACACTGTTGAATTTGTTTGATCTTGCCCTTATGTAAATGTGCCCCAGGGATAGGAGGTGGGAGGGTAAGACACTAACCC
>NW_007117980.1:0-760 GCF_000164805.1 Carlito syrichta
TCTGGATAGCCAGCTGACTTAACTAGCTAACTTAATTAGCTAGCTAGCTGACCATCCAAATGACTTAACTAGGTCACTAACTAGCCAGTCAGCTGGCTAGCCAGGTGACTTGACTAGGTGTCTTAACTAGCTGACTGGTTTTCTAGCCAGTTGAATTAAGTAGATAGCTACATAGCTAGCCAGCTGGCTATCCAACTGAATTAACTAGGTGATTTATCTAGCTAGCCTGCTGTCTAGCCAGCTGACTTACTCGCAGGCTACCTAGGGAGCCAGATGTCTAGTCAGTTGACTTAACTAGGAGACTAAACTAGCTAGCCAGCTGGCTAGACAGCTGATATAACTAGCTAGCTACCTAGCTAGCAAGCTGGCTAGCCAGGTGACTTAAGAAGCTCTCTACCTCTCTAGCCACCTGGATAGCAAGTGACTTAACTAGCTGACTTAATTATATAGCTGGCTGTGCAACAGACTTAACTATGTCACTACCTAGCTAGAGAGCTGGCTAGCCAGCTGACTTAACTAGCTGTCTTAACTAGCTGTCCTGCTATCTAGCCAATTGAATTAGCTTGCTTGCTACATAGCTAGTCAACTGGCTGTACAGGTGAATTAACTAGGTGACTTTTCTAGCTAGCCAACTGTGTATCCAGCTGACTTATCTAGCAAGCTACCTAGCTAGCCAGCTGGCTAGTCAGCTGACTTAACTAGGTGACTTAACTAGCTAGCAAGCTAACTAGACAGCTGACATAACTAGCTAGCCTACCTA
>NW_007117981.1:0-594 GCF_000164805.1 Carlito syrichta
ATGTTATTTACCAAAAAAACTTGATGGGATAATTTGACTTGCTGTGTTTTACAACTGATGATAAGAAGAATGTTGATTGCAAATAAATCACTGCCTCTAAATGCCTTCAAACAGTTTGTGTTTGCTCCCTTCAGATCAAAGTTAAACTTGGGAGATTATGAAAACTGGACTGGGCCCAGGAAACAGCTGTTTCCCTCCTGGCAGTGCACAGCTTCCAGTCTAAGCATTAATATTTTACAGGATAAGCCCAACTTTTGTATTTTTTAATATGGTGTTTTGTTATTGTTGTCAATCATGGCCAGGATTAAAATTTTAAATTATCTGTCATTACTAAAGACCTTTAAGTGTGGGTGAAACATTATATAGAGGCAAATTTGGGAGATAAGAGGCTTGAGCTTTCCTTTTCAATCATTAGTGGGTTCAGGCTCCAGGAAAGCCAGGGTAGTTTATTTTTAGCTACTCCCCTTGGGGTGAAGGGAGGAGACCTGGGCAATGGGCTGTTTGCATTTGGAAAAAATGACTTTATCTGCCTAGGTGAAAGGTTTTATCCTCTAGCTAGTGTGAGATAAACTTGGAGATATGGGTTGTGGAGCA
>NW_007117982.1:0-737 GCF_000164805.1 Carlito syrichta
CCTATCTTCAAAGTCCTAAAGGATAAACAATTTCAACCAAGAATAACCTACCCAGTCAAGCTAAGCTTCATCAGTGAGGGAGAATTAAAATCTTTCCCAGATATCCAATCCCTAAGAACTTATGCAGCCACAAAACCATCTCTATATGAAACACTCAAGAAAGTACTAAACACAGAAGAAAAGGGAAAAAGAACAACGTTCTTCACAAGAGTACAGGGAAAAGAATAAAATATACACGAACCAACCCCAAAAGCAAAAGAAAGACAAAAAAAAGAAAAAACCAAGTGGAAGAACAATAACTCAATAAGAACTCCATGATAAGGATGAACTCTCACATTTCAATAATTAGTCTGAATGTGAATGGACTAAACGCACCACTGAAAAGACATAGAATGACAAAATGGATAAAATATCACCAGGCAACAATATACTGCCTTGAAGAGAACCATCTCACTAGAAAGGACATACACAGACTCAAAGTAAGAGGATGGGAAACAAATTTTCAGGCGAATGGAACACAAAAGAAAGGAGGAGTCGCGATCCTAATTTCAGACAAAATACCATTTAAGCTATCAAAAATTAAAAAAGATACAGAGGGCCACTACATAATGATAAAAGGTTCACTCCATCAACAAGAAATATCTATCCTAAACATATATGCACCCAACATAGGCGCACCAACATTCATAAAGCAACTTCTAGGAAAACTAAAGAAAGACATTGACTCTAACACCATA
>NW_007117983.1:0-695 GCF_000164805.1 Carlito syrichta
ATCCTGAATGTCTGGTAAATTTTTAAAAATGTCTCACTCTAGGGCAGAGCAGATGGGCTTACTGTCCATTACAAGAGATTCAAGTTTTCTAATTCAAGGTTTATCTCCTGTGGATCAGCATATTTTGTGTTTTATAGACAGGGTCTCATTTTGTTGCCCAGGCTGGCTGCAGACGTGGTTTCATTCTCGATTCTTGGGCTCAATGATCCTCCATTCTCATCTTCCTGAACAGCTAAAGGTGCCAGTGTGTTCCAGGCATGGGATCTTGCTATGCTTATCAGGCTGGTCTCAAACTTTTGGCCTCAAACAATTCTCCTAGATAAGACTCCCATAATATTGGAGTTGTAGGCATAAGTCACTGAATCCAACCTGTATCATATGATGAAATAATACTCAGCAGTTAAGAAAAAAGGAACTAATAATGCTCATTACAACATAAATGATTCTTCTTCTTCTTTTATTTTATTTTTTGAGTTGGATTCTCACTCCGTCACCCAGACTGGATTCAGTGGTATGCTCTCAGCCATCACAGCCTTGACCTTTTGGGTCCAGCGTTCTTTCTGCCTCCGCCTTCCAAGTAACCGGAACTACGGGCCCGTCCTACCATGCCCGTCTAATTTTTGATTTTATTACAGAGGTGAGTTCTCGCCAAGATGCCTGGGTGTGTCTCAAACTCCTCGGACTCAGGCAATCCA
>NW_007117984.1:0-461 GCF_000164805.1 Carlito syrichta
TGGCAACCAATTCCTGAACAAAACCTGAAACCCACAGGTCATAAGAGAGAAGATAGACAAGTGGGACCTCATTAAACTGACAAGCTTCTGCAAGGCCAAAGAAACCATCAAGAGAGCAAGGAGAGAGACTACAGACTGGGAAAAAATATTGGCCAACTCCAGGTCTGACAAAGGGTTAACATCTTGGATCTACAAGGAACAAGGAACTCAAACGTGCTGAAAAGAAAAAAACAAACAACCCCATTATAAATGGGCAAAAGATATGAACAGACACTTCACAAAGGAAGACATCCGAGCTGCCAACAAACACATGAAGAAATATTCAACCTCACTAATCATCAGGGAGATGCAAATCAAAACCACACTGAGATACCACCTAACCCCAGTCAGAATGGCAATCATCAACAACTCAAAAAATAACAGCTGCTGGATATGGTGTGGTGAAAAGGGAACACTTTCTA
>NW_007117984.1:1213-2767 GCF_000164805.1 Carlito syrichta
CACCCCATATCAACAGGGTGCCTGAATGAAACGCAATTGTATACCTAACCCTTAACTGTACCCCACAACTTCACAATAAAAAAAAAAAGAAAGAGTATCTCAATAGGTGTATTGCATTAAACGGAGAGTACTTTGAAGGTGACTGAAGTTTAAATGGGTAAGAATACGAGGGAGGTTTTTGGGGACCTCCCTCGTAGCTTGGATGTCCTGGGAAGTACAATGGAGATTGGTCAACAACCAGAAAAAGGCAACAGGAGAACATTCTTTATTCCTTGAAAGAGTCCAGAAGAGACAGGAGTGGGGTTGTCCCGAGGACAGGCTTTGGAGGACAGACCGAGGCCCTCCTGCAGATGGGAACAAGTGGCTTCTCACACCAGGAACCCAGGGGAAAGGCCCCTGGCTCAAGAAGGAAACACCAAAACTGAGCAGCAACAGGAAAGAGCCCCTTTTCCCTTCCAGTGTCCTGGGGCTGGGTCTACTTGCCTGAGCTCCCCTCTACACTGATCCTTTACGCACAGGGGCTGGTGGGGCGTCTCCACCTTTGTCTAGGAAACTCAAAGCAGTCCATTAATTCCAGAGGTAAAGGCCAGGTCCGGTGGCTCACACCTGTAATCCCAGCCATTTGGGAGGCCAAGGCAGGAGGGTTGCTTAAGCCCAGGAGTTCGAGCCCAGCTGGGCAATATGGCACGACCTCATCTCTACCCACGCCTGCAGCCCCAGCTACTTGGGAGGCTGAGGTGGAAGCATCACCTGAGCCTGGGAAGTCGAGGTGGCAGTCCCTGTGATCAGGCCACTGCACTCCAGCCTGGGTGACAGAGCGAGACTCCGACTCAAAAATAAATAAAACAAGATAAAAGAGTAAAATAAAATGGACTCCACTCCTAGGTATATGCTCGAGACAAATGAAAATCCACACCCACACAAAAACTGGAATGTCCACAGCCACGTCATTCATAGCAACCAAAAAATGGAAGCAATCCAAGTGTCCATCAACCACAGAATGAAGAAATAAAATGTGGTGTATCCATGCGACAACGGAATATTATTTGGCCATCAAAAGGAATGCTGCACTGATATGTGTCCCAGCAAGATGGCTTTGAGAACAGGATGCTAGGTGTAAAATGACAGTCTCAAAAGGTCACCTCCTGTGCGTAGAAAATGTCCGGAGCAGACAAGTCTACGGAGACACAAAAAGGACTCGCAGCTGCTGAGGCTGGGGGAGGGGGACGTGACCGCCAACGGGGAGGGTTTCTTCGTGGGGTGATGCAACGTTCTGACACTGATGGTCGTGAGGGCTGCACACCGTGAGCATAAAGCCACCGACGCACCCATTTCACGGGGTAAATTCTGTGGCCTGTGGATTCTACTTCAGTAAAGCTGTTATAGAACAAGAAAGAAAGAGAGGCCCGGCTTGGCGGCTCAGCCTGTAATCCCGCGCTTTAGGAGGCCGAGGGAGTGGATTGCCTGAGCCCGCGGGTTCGAGACCCGCCCGGACAACTTGGCGAGACCTCATCTCTACAATAAATCAAGAATTAGCCGGGCGTGGTAGCGCGC
>NW_007117984.1:3782-8540 GCF_000164805.1 Carlito syrichta
GCCCCGGCTTCTCCCAGCGGGCCCGAGCAGGACTTCCCTCCTCTTCGGGTGTCACTGCCATGGTCGTTTCAGTTCCTTTACTGTCGTTGATGCTGGACATTTTCATTTAAATCAATTGCTGTAATTTCACTTAAATGACTTTCTTTCGGGAGAGGGTCTCGCTGGGCTGCCGGGGCTCAAGTGCGGCGGTGCAATTATAGCTCACCACGCCTCAGACTCCTGGGCTCAAGCCATCCTCCCACCTCAGCCTCCTGAGTAGTTGAGGCTACAGGCGTGGGCCACCATACCACGCTAATTTTATTTTTTAGAAGAAATTATATCACAGCCAAAGGTATGGGTTCGATGCACAAGTTACTTCTTTCCCCTAATCCATATGAACATGAACACATAGCTATTTTATTTTACCTTTTGAGTTGGAGTCCACCAGGCTGCAGTGCATTGGTACGCTCACGGCCTGCCAGGCTGAGGCGCATTGGTACGCTCATGGCCTGCCAGGCTCAGGCAATCCTTCCACCTCAGTCTTCCAAGTAGCTGAAACTATAGGCATGCGCTACCACGTCCAGCTTATTTTTTGATTTGTTGTAGAGACAAGGGCTCACCAAGTTGCCCAGGCTGGTCTCAAACCCCTGAGCTTAGGCAATCTTCTCGTCTCAGCCTCTCAAAGTGCTGGGATTACAGGCGTGAGCCACTTTGCCTGGCCAACACATAACTATTTTTAAAGTGTCTAAATGAACAAATAAATGCAGTCTCAAGAAATTAAAAGAATAAAAGCTCACCAGGGACACATGAGTTTGATACAGTATTGTTTTCTGATACATATTAAAATAAATACTCAATGATCAAAAATACAGAAAAGTTCATTCTGGTTTGAATCATTTCACATTGGTCTGGGAAGTAGCAATATGTAACTGAAGACTGAGTCTTCAGCAGGAGACAGGCTCTGGCTGTGCTGCTTCCTGGCTGTGGGCTTTGAGCTGGTTACTTAACTTCTCTGAGCCATGGCTTCCTCTGCAGTGGAGTGGAGAGAATAACTCAACCTTGTAAGGATATATGAGAATGCTTTTAGAATGGAGCGGCCCAGAGCACTAACATTATCTAGTTATACGATCAAACAGGCTGCAACTAAATGCCACCAGGCTTTCCTGAGCACCTACTATGTGCCAGGCACTGTAACAAGGGCTGCAGGTCCAGAGATAGACGAGAACAGTCTCTTCCCTGAGACATTAATAATCTAGCTGGGGAGACAGGCTAGACTCCGTGTCACCACAACCCATGGTAAAGGGACATGAGAGACAGATGTTACAAGGAGCACAGATGGTCTAGAGGGAGGAGGGATTGGTGCTGCCTGGGGCAAAGTCACAGACAGCTTCTAGGAGAAGGCGCTGGTTAATCTGGGTTTTGATGGATGCATGGGAGTTTCCCAGGTAGAAAGAGAGGAAGTGAAACATTCCAGGCAGAGGGAACAGCGCATGCAAACGTATGGAGGCCTGAAAGAGGCAATGACTAGAGCGTCAGGGGCAGGAGGCTGACTTCAAGGAGACTCCCCAGGTGCTACCTTGACCTCAAGCACAAAAGGCACCCAAGTCAGGGACAGGGAACCCAGGCCCCACCTCCTCTTTCCCATGAGCCTGGGGTAGAGATAAAGAAGCTAGTGGTTTGGCGAAGAACAGAAAGAATCCACACTCCGGAGTAGACGGCCATGGCAGGGAGCCTCCTGTCCCCTGGGCACACGGGGCCGGGGTCCTCTCACCCGTGATGTGGAATGAGGCACCTAGCGTGCTGAGGGCTGAGTGTGACCATGAGACCAGAGAGCCGGGACAGACCTGACTCATGGCAGCCTCGGGGCCCCACTGCCTGTGTCTGGCAACTGGGCCACCGGCACCGTGGGAAGGCATCTCCCAGAAGAGCAGGACCGGCCAAGCCAGCCTGTCCTCCCCAGCCCCACCAACCTCTACCCACGCCTGCCAGGGGGTTCCCAGGTGGGCGGGGTCTGGTCTGACCCGCGGCGGAGGGTCACAGCCAGGGAGGTGCAGATACTGCTGAGGATTGGAGCGACTGCATGCTCAGGAGCGACTGTATGCTCAGGGCTCCCAGCGGAGGACCCTCCGCCCATGGGGTCTTGTCACAGCTCATTTTGCCCTCTGGCAGGTAGACCAGAGAACCTGCCTGGAGTCACCCAGTCAGAGGCGGACTTAAACCCAGGACAGGACTCCAGGGTCCCTTCTTTGCCCGCTGCACACACAGGTGCATGTGTCTGTGGGTTTTCAGCCGCTCTGAGGGCCCCCGACTGCCCACCCAACCGCCGGCCCCTCCCCTTCCTCCCACACGCCCTGCACCTGCGTCACGGGAGGCGCTTGCTTTTTGATGACTGTTTCTTTCACATCTTGTACCTCTGCTGGCTTCTCTCCCTGCTTGAATTGCTTTTCCTTAACCCTCACTCCCCACTTCATTCCTCTCCCATCTGACAAACTCCTACTCATCCTTCAGGGCCCAGCCCAATGCCTCCTCCTCCAAGAAGCCTTCCCTGGTCCTGACAACCGTCGGTCCCATGATCCTCCTTGATCACAGGGTGTCTCTAAATCACAGTGACAGAGGAGAGGCTCTGAGAGGTGGAAACAGACTCTTGCTCAACCTTGATGCTCTTAATGTTTACTAGTAACTTCCAAATGAAAAAGTGAGAATTCATGAACCAACTGCTTTGCTGTTGCACGATCTTCCGGGCAGCAAACAATCTGGTTTCTGTTGTTGCTGAGAGCAGTGTGGCCTGACGGGGTGACCATGTGCAGCCTCACAGGTCGTGCACTGCACCGTGTTACGTGTCCCAAACACTCACACTGCAACATGAATGATGCTTTCCGGAGACAGTCAACGTGCCAGCCCTGACCCTTGGCTGTTCTGGAGACACCTGCAGCCTGTCAAGTGGTGGAACAAAGGGAACATGGGCTTTGGACTCAGACTCGGGTTCAAAGCCCAGTTTTGCCACTTGGCTGCTGTGTGCTCTCAGGCAAGTGACTTAACCTCTCTGAGCTTCTGCAGTAAAATGGGAACAAGTACCTGCCTCCCAGAGCTGCTGTGAGATTTAAATAAGGCCGCAGGAAATGTCTCACAGCAACTATTCTTTCCCTCCCTTGAATACCTGGAGTTCGAGTTCCATTCCCCTACCTTCCTGCCTGCATGTTCAAGCTGCTACCAATTTCCTAGGCCAGCTTCCTCCTAGATGGGCTACAAAGCCTTTCTGTCCTGGCTCCTGTAAGGCTTAGCACCAGGTCCAGCTGTGACTCAAATTAGTAAGGTCCTTCCTCTCACAAGTGTCCAAAGCAGCAGATTCATGAAGCACATGCTCGTGAGTACCTGCTATCTCGTCATCATGAAGAGGAAGCTCCTGGATCAAGGAAAACAGAAAGGGACAGAACGGGTTGTTTCACGTGCAGCCAGGATGCAGAGGACAGACGTGAAGTCCTCACGCCCCCTGGATGCCGCGGGGGTGCGGAGACCTCATTCTCTCGTGAAACCCCGCTGAGAAACGCTGGCTGGCTAGTCTCTGGAGGGACACGAGAGAACTGGTCGCGTCAGTTCTGGGATGGAGAATGAGAAGACTGGGTGGGCGTGGGAAGGACTCACCCATCATGGTCCAGATCCTTGGTACTTAGGAATTTTTTGCCATGCAGTAGATGTTGTTTGCTTTTTGTTTTTTCTTTTAAGAGACAAGGGCTCACTCTGTGGCTGGAGTGCATTGGTGCAATCACAGCTCACTGCAGCCCCTACCCGCCTCAGCCTCTTGAGTAGCTGGGACCACAAGTGTGCGGCACCATGCCCAGCTAATTTTTTATTTTTATTTTTGTAGAGTCTGAGTCTTGCTATGTTTCCCAGGCTGGTCTTGAACTCCTGACCTCAAGCAATCCTCCCGCCTCAGTCTCCCAAAGTGCTGGGATTACAGGTGTGAGCTCCTGCACCCAGCCATGGTTTAATGTGTTCAAATGAAAACGAGCCTTATTTTATTTGAGTAGAAATCTCACTCTGTCACCCAAGTTAGAGTGCAGAGGCATGCTCAGAGCCACCGCAGCCTAGGCCCATGGGGCCTCAGGCAATCCTTCTGCCTCAGCCTTCCCAGTAGCTGGAGCTACAAGCATGTGCCACCACACCTGGCTAATTTTTTGACTGATTGTAGAGACAAGGTCTTGTCAAGCTGCCCAGGCTGGTCTCGAATGCCTGGACTCAGGCAATCCTCTCACCTCTATCTCCCGAAGTGCTGGGATTACAGGCGTGAGCCTGTAGACGAACCATTTTGTACCACAATCTTGTAAAGCCCGAATGTGCAAAATAATAATAATAACTCACTGGTTGGTCCCGGGCAAGGCTCATGGGCAATCCACATCACATCTCTGAAAAGGAAAGACCATCCTGAGAAGGGACACGGGCTAGAGAGTGGAGCCAGCTGGGGTCCCAGCACCCAGCGCTGTGGTCGAAACCTGGGTCTGACAGTGCACTGTGCTTCAGTGGGTCTGAGCCAAGTGCAGAGGGCTTGTCCTCAGCGGATGGGGTGTCAGCAGTCCTGAGGTGACTCGGGCACACACTGTGTCCCAGCAACCGGAGCTCGTGTTTACACTGTTTCCCGGGAGCAGGATCACAGTAGCCCCTGGCTAGGGGGTCTAATTTTAAACACTGGGTTCTGGGCAGACCAAACAAAAGGGCCAAGACTCTACCTGCAAGAAGCACACACCAAAAACAGGTGACCCTGAGGGCAGGGACAAGAACAGG
>NW_007117984.1:8668-10491 GCF_000164805.1 Carlito syrichta
CTCAAACTACCTCCCCAACCAATGCCTGCCCTCAGAGGCAGGCAGACTCCTGTGGCCTCAGACAGTCCCCCTAAGTCCAGAGCTGCCCAATCCTAAGAATCCCACCTGGAGCATCTGTTCAAAACAGATTGCCAGGCCCCAGACAGGTGATCCTTGGGGATCCATCGAATTTCCTGACCATTTCACTCTTGGTTGGTTGGTTGGTGGGCTTTATGATGTGTTTAGCTCAGAGTCCTTATGGAATTCTGACCTGGTGACTGGTTGGTGTGTCTCCAATCCTCTTTTACTCGATAATTTCCCCCTTTATATATTTGTTTACTCATTGTCTCTCTCTCTCTCTCCCCCTCTCTCCCTCTTTTTCCCCTGCAATTTATTTGTAGGTGAAACCAGCTGTTTATCTACAGAGGGCCCCACACCTGGAGTTTGCTGATGACATCCCATGGTGGCACTAAATAGGTGCCTCCTTCCCCTGCAGCTCCTTCAGCTTGTTGGCTGGGTCTAGGGGCTTGGCGGGTTCAGGGCAAGGCTGCTTCGGGCTGGTCCATGGCCTTCCACCCCAAGGCCCATCCTCCCTGCTTGTCTGTCTCCTGCGACATGAGTGACACAATTGCCCAGGGCCCGGTTCCATGTCCCTGTCAGTCTCCAGTCTGTCCCTCCTTCTACATGTTTAAATAGGAATAGATCCAGTCTATAAACAGAAATGTCCCCTCATCCACCACTTGACTACCTGGAGGAGGCATTTCCATAGGAACAGCAGCACAGGCCGGGCTTGGTGGCTCAGCCTGCAATCCCAGCACTTTGGGAGGCTGAGGTGAGTGGATTACCTGAGCCCACGGGTTTGATAAGAGCCTGGGCAACTTGGTGAGACCTCATCTCTACAATAAATCAAAAATTAGCTGGACGTGGTAGCACACACTTGTAGTTCTGGCTACCTGGAAGGCTGAGGCGGAAGGATCTCTGGAGCCCAGCAGGTCAAGGCTGTGGTGACTGTGAGCATGCCACTGCACTCCAGCCTGGGTGTCAGAGTGAGACTTCAACTCAAAAGAGAGAGAGAAAGAGAGAGAGAGAAAGGCAGTACGAATCATGGCTGTTTCTCTTCATTTGGGAGCCTAAATCCTCCCGGGTACAATGAGCATGTGCCCTCAGTATAAGTGGGCAGTTCCTGAGCCTGCGCCCTGCCTGTGAGGGAGTGCTGACCTCACGGCCTTAGCCTGGTATCTGACGGAGCTCACGCTCTCATCAAGGCTGTTGTGTCTGTGCTTGCTGTTCAGGGAGCAAGGCTTTCCAGCCTCTCCCTGGACCGGAGCCTCAGTACCAAAAGCACAGCTGGAAGATGGTGGTGCCAGCAGGGGCCTCCCTAAGCAACGCGCACATCCAGTTTGCTTCTATGGTCCCCTGTGTGGACGAGGTCGCTAGTGCCTCCCTTCCAGGGAGGCTGTGGGTACCCAGTGAGATCATGCCCCGAGGGGCCTGCCTTCGAAGCCCTAAAAGCCCCCCACTCACAGCCCCCTGGTGGGATGGGGCCCAGACTCTGAGAGTCCAGGGTCCTGGGCCTTCTGACCCCCGACACACAGACACACACACGCGCGCTCCAGCCAGCGCGGCCCTCGGTGCGGCCAGCCAGGCAGCCCATTGTTCGGCCACTTCCCCGGGAGGGGCCTGGGAACGCGGCGCCCGGCCCTTCCTGCTGACGCGCGGCCGCGGAAGGAACCGCGCGTCTGGGCCGCGTTCCATTCGTGCCCGGGCCGCACGCACGTCCGCTCCCCCGCGCCCCTCCGGCCCGCGGCCTGCGGAGGGGGCTCAGCGGGGGGCGGGGGGCGGGG
>NW_007117984.1:10511-27050 GCF_000164805.1 Carlito syrichta
GGGCGGAGCAGACCCCACGTGATCTCGCCATCCCTCCCCGAGCCCTGCGAGGTCCCAGCCCGTTCTGCAGGAAGGGAAAGTGGAGGCCGGGGCTTTCCCTGCACGGTGTCGCCTCCTTCCCTCCCTCGCGGCCCACAGTGGACTCAGCAGTCCTTGCTGCATAGGAGGATCAGGAACGTTCTAGAAGGTGATACGTGTAGCGCAACTTATTACGTCTGCGAATCGTTGTATGTTACTGGCCACGACCATTTGCAAATAGGTGGATCATGCCAGGAAAGTCATTGATGTTAAAGAGGAAGAGAAATAGTCGGGTGTGGTGGCTCACGCCTGTCATCCCAGCACTTTGAGAGGCGGAGGCGAGAGGATTGCCTGAGCCCAGGAGTTCAAGACCAGCCTGGGCAACTTGGCAAGACCTCGCCTCTACACTAAAGCAAAAAATTAACTGGGCATGGTGGCCCATGCCTGTGGCTCCAGCTGCTCAGGAGGCTGAGGCGGAAGAATGGCCTGAGCCCAGCAGGTCCAGGCATCGGTGGCCACGATCATGACACTGCCCTCCAGCCTAGGCAACAGAGTGGAACTCCAACTCAAAAAGGAGAGGGAGAAAGAGAAATGGTCTCAGTTCTACTCTTGTCCAGGGATGCCCAGCACAAAAGTTACCATGTATATGTCTTTTATTTTTGAGTCGGAGTCTGCTAATTTTTTTGTTCTTTGGTAGAGACAAGGTTTTGCCATGTTTCCCAGGCTGGTCTTGAACTCCTGGCCTCAAGCAATCCTCCCTCCTCAGCCTCCCAAAGTACTGGGATCACACAGGTGTGAGCCACTGTGTCTGGCCTAATCTCTTCAAATTGTTTTTCTTTTTTTCCTTTAACACTTCAAGTTCTGAAACAGAACAAAGCTTGATTTCCTTAAACCAAAAAATATTTATTATTATAATCTAGCTTCTAGAACTAAGAAGGTCTGAAATGCAGTCAGGGTGACCAGCTGCTCCAGTTTGCTGGAACTGAGGGGTTCCCTGGATGTAGATTTTTTGGTGCTAAAATCAGGACCATCCCAGGCAAACCAAGACAGATGGTCACCTGGAATAAAGCCAATGTTATTAAAAGTCCAACTACTCTCTCAAGGGCAGATGATGACCATTTCATGCTCGATGCTGGCAAGTTTTCCCAGAGGCCCTTGGGCCTCAGGCCCTCTGTCCTGGTCTCCCGGCTGTGTCCTTGCCCTGCCAGAGGGAAACCAGACATGCTCGACATGAAAATTTTCCACATCCTTCAGGGCGATCTTTTGGTGCCAGAAATAGTCAGAGGGATTTGGGAGTTCGCCCAGGCCACTAAAAATAGCTTCTGCTGCCCCCTGGAAGGCCGGCACCCTCTTGGCCCCAGACGGCCCACCACCTCTGAGCTGCCCGCCCTGGCCAGCGCCTTAGATGACCATGGCTCTGCTGGTCTGGCCAACTGAGGGCTCTCCTCCCAGCGACATCCTGTCCGCTGCTCGAGTGCCGTCCCTCAATCCAGTCAGGCCCAGCACAGTCACAGGCGTTCACACCTGGACAGTCACACACAGCCTCGCCAGCGTCCACACAGGCGGGAGCACACGGCCATACCCTCCCTGCCTGCTTACCCCACACACTTCAACACACACACTCACGCCAAGCCTGACATTTTACTACTCAAATGCCAAGCTGTCCTCTCCATTCCAAATGCAGTGTTTCCAGACTTTCTGACCTTTGTCTCAATCCTCCATGACCCTCACCCCACCCCAGGAAGATTTTTTTCAAGTTTGCTTTTTGCTTTTGGTACTTGGGATTTAAAAGAAGGAGGAGGAGGAGGAGGAGGAAGAGGAGGAAGAAAGAAGGAACAGTAGAGAAGTAGGAAGAGGAAGAAGGTTGAATATTTATTTTCAAGCTATTTTCAAACTCCCTGCTACTCCCGAGATTCAATATCTGCCCTCCACCTGCCTCCTCACAGTGAGAAGCCAAGGCCAGCAGAGAGGGAAGACTCCTGGGAACACCTGTAGGGCCCCAGGATCCCATCTCGCCTTACTTCTCAACCCTCACAGCCCTGGTTGAAGGTGCTCTGCCCAGGGAAGCCCAGCTGGGAGGCCCATACCCCAAGGTCATCGCCGCCTGCGGAAGCAGAAACCATTGCCAATACTGCTGTTCAAATCCCACCCAGCCTGCCTGGCGCTGTCTGAAGGGGAAACAGAGAGGAACAAGAAGAGGACGTCCGGAGCCAGCCTACAGAAGAGCAGAGGCCACATCCCTGTCCCTGCAGAAAAGCAGAGAAAGAAGAGCTGCCTGCCTGGGTTTGACAAGTCCCGAGCAGCAGCAGAAAGCAGAGTTCCGGCCGGGACACCCCCACCTATGCTCTGACTTGGGCCAGGTCCTCTCCCTTCACAAAATCTCAGCTCCTACTGGCAGGGAGTGTGCAGGGCACTTGCCCAGTTCCTCATTCATTTATTCTAAAATGTCTTTCTTGGGCTAGGCATGGTAGCTCATGCCTGTAATCCCAGCATTTTGGGAGGCTGAAGCAGGAGGATGACTTGAGTCCTGGAGTTTGATACCAACTTAGGCAAACATAGCAAAAACTTGTCTCCATATACACACACACAAAAAGGCAGGCTGGGCACACACCTGCAGTTCCAGTTACTTGGGAGGATCACCTGAGTCCAAGAGATTGAGACTGCAGTGAGCTGTGATTGTGCCACTGCACTCCAGCCTGAGTGACAGAGTGAAAACCGACTCAAACAAACAAAAATCTTCCTTGAGCACCTACTATGTTCCAGGCCTGGGCTAGTGCTGGGGGAAGCAGCTGTGGACAGGATTGGTAAGGTCCCTGCCCTGAAGGTGGTGCTTACAAAGCAGAGCAGATAGGAAGGCAGCAGTAAGCCACTGTCACCCTCGAACAGAACCTAGAACAATGCACAGTGCACACAGCACTCAGTGTGGTAAGGAAGCATCTGAAAAGATGCTCCACATTGTATGTCATCGGGGAAGTGCAAATTAAAACAACAATGAGACACCACTGCACACCCATTAGAATGGCCCAAATCCCAAACTCTGACAACACAAAATGCTGGCAAGGATGTGGAGCAACAGGAACTCCCATTCATGACTGATGAGAAGGTGCTATCCCAGCTCATTGCAGCCACTTCAGAAAAGGATTTGGCAGTTTCTTAAAAAATCAAGCACATGCTTACCATATGATCCAGCAGTCTCACTTCTTGGTACTTACCCAAAGGAACTGAAAACGTGTTTCCACATAAAACCTGCCCTCAGATGTCTACAGCATCCAAAATCACAGTTGCCAAAACTTGGAAGCAACAGAGGTGTCCTTCAGTGGGTGAGTGGGTAAATAAACTGTGGTGCGTTCAGACGTGGAATATTCTTGTATGTTAAAAAGAAAGGAGATGAAAAGATATGGAAAAAACCTAAATGCATATTACTAAGTGCAAGAAGCCAATCTGAAAAGGCTGCATACTGTCTGGCATTCTGGAAAAGGCAGAAGCATGGAGACAGTGAAAAGCTCAGCGGTTGCCATCAGTTACAGGGAAGAAGGGGTGAGTAGGGAGAGGAGGAGGTGGTTTGGGGCAGTGAATCTGCTGTGTGTGATGCTGTCATGATGGCTACATGCCAAGACACATTAGTCCCAACCTATGGAACGTCCAACACCAAGAGCGACCCCTAGGCGGGGCATGGGAGCTCACACCTATAATCCCAGCACTTTGGGAGGCTGAGACGGAAGGATCATTTGAGCCTAGGAGTTTGAGATCAGCCTGGGCAACATAGCAAGATCTCATTGCTAAAAAAAAGTTTTAAAAATTAACTGTGTGGTAGCATTTGCCTGTAGTCCCAGCTATTCGGGAAGTTAAAGCAGGAGGATCCCTTGAGCCCAGGGGATGGAACCTGCGGTGCGCCATGATCGTGCCACTGCACTCCAGCCTGGGCAACACAGTAAGACCCTGACTCAAAAAAGAAAGTAATTATCACTGCTTGCATATGACATAATTGTCTAGAAAAGCCAACAGGATCATCAGAAAAACAATTAGAACCTATAAAAGGGTTCAGCTATGTTTTCAAATATATTATCATCAACCAACCAAAATCAATGGAATTTCTGTACCAGCAGTAATCAAATACAATTTTTTTTTAGAGTGATCCCTAAAGCAAACAATGGACTTTGAGTGAAACTGATTTGCCAGGGTAGGTTAATAGATTGTAACAAACATACCCTCTGGTTGGGATATTGATAAGGGGAGGCTGTGCCTGCCTGGGCACAGGGGATTTATGGGAAATCTCTGTACCTTCTGCTCAATTTTGCTGTGAACCTAAAACTGCTCTACAAATAAAGTCCGTTAAACATTTTTCAAAAGAACTATGATACACATGACAGCATGAATTAATCTTAAAAAGTATGCTGATTGAAACGCCAGACACAATGGAAGATACTATATAATTCCATTTATATAAAACTCTAGAAACCACAAATTTAATCCAGGGAGATAGCATAGCACTAGTTGGCAGAGTAGGATAGGTTAGGGATTTGATTGGGAAGGGGCAATCAAGAAAGATTTCTTTTTTTGGAAACACGGTCTTGCTCTGTTTTCCAGGCTGGAGTGCAGCAGCACAATCCCGGCTCACCACAGCCTCAACCTCCTGGACTCAAGTGATCTTCCCACCTCAGCCTCCCAAGTAGCTGGAACTGTAAGCTCATACCACCATGCCTGGCTAATTTTTTTTTTTTATGCCTTACTATTTTGCCCAAACTGGTCTTGAACTCCTGAGCTCAAGAAATCCTCCTGCCTCAGGCTCCCAAAGCACTGGCTGGGGTTACAGAGGTAAGCCACCATGAGCGGCCAGCAAAGGGGTTTTTGATGGTGGACATACTCTTATATCTTGAAGGTACATGTAGGTATAATATCATGTGCATACATTTATCAAAATTCAAAATATATAAGACTGAATAAACTTATAAAAACTGTAAGCTTAAACTAGATGCATTTCTTGAGATAAATGTTTAGTTCAATCTCACCAGGGATAATGATAGTGCTCTGCTTCATGAAGTCTTTGTCAGACACACAAAGGGTTTGGGTTTATTTGTTTGTTTGTTTTCCTACTTGCAAACAACAGCACCTACTGCAATTTCATAGATGCTGGCAGAAGACACAAGACTCAGGTCAGAGACAAAGGACTTTATTACTCACAGCACAGAAGGCAGCATAAACTTCATCTTGGCACTGGTTTACTTGCTCCAAGTTCCGTGAGGCTAGTGCAGGGGCCCAGTGGAAGCTGTGGGCACAGTGGATTTGTGTAAGAGCTGAGATAGGCTGAACTTAGGAAGCCCCTCATCTTATAAAAGGCTACTGGCAAACATAGCAGCAAGGCATTATCTTTATAATCCTGGTCAGGAGACAAAGAAAGCCCTCCTCCTGGAAGCCCTCCTACCCTGCTTTCTCCACTGCCCACTCTTCCCTGTACCTTCCCATCCCCTTGTTTGCTCACACCTCGCCTGCAGCTCCCAGACCACTGAGTTAAAGTTGCAAAGTGCTTTCATAAGTATGGGTCAACTCATCAGTCTCTATCACTCTCCAGGAGAGCCGGAGGGCAGCAACCATCTCTCCTCCGGCCCTGTGTACCCAGGGTCGGCGCAGGGCCTGGTGCCCCGTGGAGAGCGGTGTGGTTCGTTCCAAGACTGAGCTGTGGACCTCGGTCTCTCCAGCATCACCCACAGCAGGACACCACCCCTGCCCCTGCTCCTGCCTGAGGCTCCGTCGGGTGGGTAGTATCCTAGAATGAGGTCCCCCAAGACCCCTAGCGTGTTTCTTTATGTCTTCGCCCATTCACTTCCCAACAATGCTCTGAGCCTGGCAGTGGGCAGTGGGGCACAGAAGTAGAAAAGGCACAGCCCTGCCCTCGGGTGGCTCACAGTTCAATGGGGAAGACAGATGCACCCTCCCCTGCCTCCCTTCCTCCCCCCTCACTCTTTGCCTGTCTTTCTTCTTTCCTTCTGTATGTGTTTATTGAGTAAGAGGCACACAGCCACACAGAGTGACAAGTGCCAGGAAGGTGGCTGTCGAAAGCTCTGTGGGAGTCCAGAGGAGAGTCCCTCAGAGCCACTAGGGATCTCAGCAGAGGACATTTCCAGGAGGCTCAGCATGGATAGTGAGTCTTCCCATTAGACGAGAAGAAGCCATGAGTCACCAGCCCCAGGCAGCTCTGCAGACTTCCCCATGAATCACCCGCTGCCAGTCCCCCTCACGACGGCACACGCCATGGGGAATTCTCCCTCGGACAGGAGGGAGGAAGCATGGGGGAAGGGGGCGGAGGCCCTGAGGCTCAGATTTTCCCATGGAGTCCACAGCAGGACCCCCACGGGGTCCTGACCCCCAAAGCTGAGCTCCCGGATTGCCGGGTAATGACTAGCTGGGCCCCTCCTGTTTCTTACTGCTGCCAAGTGCTTTCAAACACTGGACTTCATGTGTACAGCACTGTGTTGTGGGAGGGGCTCCGAGGGAAGCTGCCCCATGGGGTAGGGAAAGAGGAGAGTCCAGCAGAAAAGAACCACTTCCCCTAGGTTAGGCCAGAGAGGAAGGAGCCTGTCCACAGCTACAGAGTTCTTCCACGGATTCACCACATTTATTGAGCACCCACTACATGCCGAGCACTCTTTATTTGTTTTGTTTTGAGCCAGGGTCTCACTCTGTTGCCTAGGCTACAATGCAGTGGCATAATCAAGGCTCACCGCAGCCTCAACCTCCTAGGCTCAAGCAATCCTTCCGCCTCAGCCTCCCAAGTAGCTGGGACTATGGGCAGAAAGCAGAACACAGTGCCCTGATGTGGGAGTGAGCCCTGCCTGTGCTAGAGACCCATGAGGCCACGCTGGCGGAAGAGATGAGGGAGACGAGTGACCAAGATGCAGTAGGAGATGTGAGAGCAGGACAAGTCGTGCCGGGTCTTGTAGCCTTGTTAGGACGCCGTCTTTTAATCTGAGCAACATGAGGGCATGGGAGGGTTTGAGCAGAGGAGAAAAATCATGCAGTGTGTAAAAAGTTTCCCTCTGGGATTTCAAAAACCTAACTCCCTCACAGTCATGGCAGATGATGTAATTTGGGACAACCTACCTCTGAGGCCGAGGAAAGCTGGACAGAGTATTTTTAAATATTTTCATTTGAAGACACTAGAACGCCAAAAGGAATTGGCTGGGCATGGTGGCTCACGCCTGTAATCCTAGCACTTTGGAAGCTGAGGTGGGAGGATTGCTTGAGACCAGGAGTTTGAGACCAGTCTGACTCTATTAAAAAAACAAAAAAACAAAAAACAAAAGACACCAGGCACGTTGGCTCACACTTATAATCCCAGCACTTTGGGAGGCTGAGGTGAGAGGATTGTCTGAGCCCAGGGGTTTGAGACCAGCCTGAGTAACTTGGCGAGACCTCATCTCTACAATAAATCAAAAAATTAGCCAGACATGGTGGCACACACCTGTAATTCCAGCTACTTGGAAGGTTGAGCTGAAGGATCACCTAAGCCCAGCAGGTTGAGGATGACGTGGCCATGAGTGTGCCACTGCATTCCAGCCTGGGCGACAGGGTGAGAACTCCAATTCCAAAAAAAAGAGGGAATTCTAAAAGAGCAGTCAAGATCTGGGAGAAGAAAACCCAGAGACAGGAGCATGGCTTTTGGGATGTCTTTTCCCCAAAGGGTATCTGCTGATTCTGATCAAAAGATGAAAAGCTAAGAAGTTGAGTAAAGCTTTTAAAATACTCATGGGGAAAATGGGACAAAAATTAGAGTTCATGGCCCACCAAGGGGGAACCTGGTGCACTCCTAGGCCTTTTGAAGTATTATCCAAAAAAAGTAATCCAGGCTAGGGTCCTGGTAAGTCCCCCAAGCTTTTATTGAAATTCTGAAGGGATGTACCCTTGGACTAAGCACAGACCAGCAATAACAGGATCCAAAGCCCAGCTCCAAGCCATCTCATTCTCTGATTGGATTAAGGTGATCTGGAATTCCCAAGAACCCCAGACAGTCCCAACAATGTAAACCCTCTAAGAGGAAGAGAGGTCCTCTTTAGAGCAAGTGGTCTCTAAAGTTTTCCATACACAATGACTGTTGGTTTTCGTACATGGTGCCTGGCTCATAACCCCCATAGCTCTTGCCAAGGTTTTCTGTTACAGTGTTGGTGTGTCAGGCCTTAGGGGCAGTCCTCAAGAACAGCATCTATCTGACGTCTCCTGCCCCAGGGCAGGACTCTGATCTGATCTGCCCCTGTCTTTCTGACTATGGATCTTAAAACTCTCCCCACAGAGAGTCCTGCCCTGTAGCCTGGTGGGGGGGAAAGAGTGTTGATGTCATGAAGCTTCTATAAAAACCAGAGAGGACATCGTTCAAAGAGCTTCACAGGGAGATAGATAGGAAGGTGAACAAGAACTCATTCACGTGGGGAGGATAGCACACCCCTACTCCACAGGGATAGGAGCTTCTGCATACTCAGGACCCTTCCAGGCCTCAGCCTAGTTATCACTTCATCTAGCTGTTTGTGTCCTTTAAAATATCCATAATAAATCAATAAATGTGTTTCCCTGAGTTCTGTGAGACACCCTATCAAATTAATCAAACCCAAAGAAGGGGTTGTGGAGCTCCAACTTTAAACCAGTTGCTCAGACACTCCAGAGGCTCAGATTTGCAACTGGAGGGAAGGAAGGGTCAGTCTTGGAAATCAAGTTCCCAACCTGTGGGATCTGACACTATCTCTGGGTTATCAGAGTTGGAATTGAATTGGAGGACATCCAGCTGGTGTCCACTGCTTGGTGTGTGGGGAAAAATACCTCATGCCTTTGGTCATAGAAGTCATCTTCTATGTTGGTGATCATTATTGTGGTATGAGAGTAGAAGAAAAGCCCAGTTTGGGAATTTTTTCTTAAGTAATACCAAACACTCAATCAAAAATGATTAGGCATATGAAAAAATGAAATGTGATTTTAAAAATTCAGAGAAAAGATAATAGAAGTAAATATAAGGACCTAGATAGTTGTTAGTCACAGACATTAAAATAACTATTTTTAATATACTAACAAAGTTAAATGGAAATAATAACAGAATTATTCAAGGTAAATGAAAGTCATCAAGCCACAGATTCAAAAACACCACAAATCATAAGTAATATAAATGGGAAGAAAATAGGCTGGGCACAGTGGCTCACACCTGTAATCCCAGCACTTTGGGAGGCCAAAGTGAGAGGATTGCCTGAGTCCACGAGTTTGAGACCAGTCTGGGCAACTTGGTGAGACCTCAGCCCTATAGTTAATCAAGAAAAATTAGCCAGGTGTGATGGCACACACCTATAGTTCCATCTACTTGGAAGGCTAAGGCAGAAGGATCACCTGAGCCCAGCAGGTCAAGACTGCAGTGGCCTAAGTGTCCACTGCACTCCAGCCTGGGTGACAGAGTAAGTCTCTGACTCAAAAAAAGGAAGAAAATGAGAGACACATCAAAAATAAAACTGCTGAAAACCAAAGGCAAAGAGAAATTTCTAAAGCAGCCAGAGAAAAAAGACAGATTACTCTCAGAACAACAAAAAGGCAGTTAGTTAGCTGACTTCTCAACAGGCACAATGAAAGTAAGAGGACAATGGAATATATTTTCAAAGTGATTAAATAAATAAGGTCAAAACTAGAATTATTTACCAAGTTTTAAAAAAATCCTCAATAATGAAAATAAAGACAAACATTTGTAGAGAAGCGAAAACTGGAAGAGTTTGTCATCAGAAGATATGCACTAAATGCAATACCAAAAGGATAGCATTGGCTTCTAGCTGAGAATTGACAAAGAGGAGCAGGACTGAAGCCGGGAGAACAGCATGGGGGCTACTGCAGTAATGTAGGCAAGACATGATAGAGCTTGGACCAGGTAATAGACTTAGAAGTGATAAGTAATGATGTATTTTACAAATAGATATGCTTTGAAAATGAACCAATCTCAACTCGCTATTGAATTAAATATGTTATGAGAGAAAGGACAGAGTCGAGGATGTCTCCAGAGTTTCTGGCCTGATCTAATGGAAGAATGAAGTTGCCATTAACAAGATGCAGAAGAGTTGGTCTGGGGGTCAGTCAAAGGGTTGTTTTTTGAAATTGTTAAATTTGGGAGTCTATTTTTTTAAAATGGAATTGTGGATATTCAAGTCTGCAGTTAAGGGAGAAGTCTAGAGTAGAAATTAAAATTTGATAGTTGTCAACATGGTTTTTTTTCCCTGTTTTATCTTTACCTCATGATAATGATGAAAATGGCAATGACAGCTAAGATGGCTCACATTTATTGTTTGCTATGTGTCAAGTGCTGTGGAAAACATTTCATGCACACTATTTCATCTTGACAGCTACTATGTAAAGCAAATGCTTTCTTTTTTTCTTTTTTTTTTTTGAGTTGGAGTCTCACTCTGTCGCCCACACTGGAGTGTGGGAGCAGCCCCGGCAGCCTCGACCTGCTGGACTCTGGCGATCCTTCCGCCTCAGCTTTCCGAGTAGCCAGAATTACAGGCACGCGCTACCATGCCCGGCTGACTTTTTGATTTATTGTAGAGATGAGGTCTTGCCAAGTTGCCCAGGCGAGTCTCAAACCCACAGGCTCAGGCAATCCACTCACCTCAGCCTCCCAAAACGCAGATTACAGGCTGAGCCACCGAGCCCCGCTAGCAAATGCTTTCATGACTCCCTTTTTAGAGATATGAAAACTGAGGCTTTGAGAGGAGATGTAATCTCCACAAAGCCACACAGACACTAGCTGACCTAGCAGCCTTGTCCCAGGTATTGAGAACAGAATCTCACAATCTCCTTTGATTGTAATATTCTGGCATTTCCGGAGTGTCTCACAAACCTTGGGTACTTAATACATATACATCTAATGAATGAATGACTGGTGTTGACCTTGGACATTTGCAGTGTGGTCCATCACAGAGGATGGCCCAGGGTGGGCCCAGGGGTCAGAGTGTGTGATGCCCCCACAGGCCCTCGAAGGGAAACCCCTTCCTGCAAGGACCAGCCACCAGCCCACCTTCCCGAAGTCCAGGAACCTTCCCTGTATCTTCCTGAACCAGCCCACAGGAACCCTAGGGACCCCAGAGCCTTCTCACGCCTGGGTATAGAGAGGGTTCGGCACTGGCCATTGGAAGGGAGAGGAGGGACAGACCAAGTTCACAGCCGGTGCTTCTCACACATGAGGGAACTGAGACCCAGGAATGGGAAATCCCTTGGCCCAGTCAGCCAGGCAGGGCTGGGCAAACTCATGGCAAAGACCACTTCTCCAAACAATTCTGTTGGCCCAGAGACGACTGTTCCATGGATGCTGGCCTAGGGTGTCCTGATGCTGGCAAGACAATCCACTTCTCCTTTGCTTCCCTCTGCCAGGACACACTGGGGAGGGATGGAAGGTTTACCCTGCAGAGCCCAGACCAGTCCCAAAGGGTGGGCGGCCTTCCCATCTGCTTCCCAGAAAGCGAGACCTGTGGGGAACAGCAGCTGGCAGAGGGTGACCTGGGTCCACCTGGTGGGAAAGTGAGGCTGGGCAAGCCGGGGCCACATTGTTTGCCTCTGTGTATGGCAACCAGAAACCACCCAGCCAGCACTTCTCAGGGCGCCCCGCCCCCCTTTATTTTAATCTCCTAAACTGATTTGTCAGCAGCAGGAAGTGACATGACAGCTTTCCTCACAAAAGGGAAACGCCTCCGCGTTGCTATGGGGATGGAGGCCACAGTAGGATCACAGCTTTATATAATCTTAAAGGTATACACACCATGATGTCATCCTCCACCAGCCAGAGGAGGGAGAGGAACGAACACCCGCGGCTGCAAATACAAAACCCACCGGCTCCGCTCTGTAACATTCAAAAGGAGAGGATGCAGTGGAGGAGTTGGGGGTGAGGGGTGTGTGTGGAAGTATTTTAATGACATAATGGGCGCCTGGAAGCCACAGGAAAGCTCACAGTATGCCTGGATGCCTTTATATCCCAGAATCCGAGCTGGGAGGAACCTTACCCACTAGATGCAGTGCAAACTGATCATTTCTTGGAGAGGGAAAACTGAGACTGGAGCACTGCTGGAAGCCATCAGACCAGAAGCAAGGGGACCTAAACATTGCTCCAGGGCCACTATGTACCAGACACTTGACATTCACAAACCCACTTCTTTCTCGCAAGTGAGCCTCAGTTTCCCCCTCTGTAGAATGGGTGTTGCTGTTAAAGGTTAAAGGCAAACATGTACAAGGCACTTAGCAGTCAGTGCCTGGCACATATGCTTGCTCTGAAATTGACAGCCATGATGACATTATCAGTACTAAGTGATGATTAAGTTGTTTCTATGTCAATCTCTCCCTGGGAAACACACATTTTGATAGAGTTTAAGCATCTGTCATTTCATCGTGAGGGTACTGACTTTTTCCCAAGAAAAGCAGCCTCAGGCCAAACGTGACGTGTTCTGGGGGCCCTGAACACAATGAATCCAATACACAGGGATGGAGGCTGTCACCCCTGGCTCTGGGGGCTGGCGGGAGGCAGGGTGGCTGGAGCTGAGAGAAGCGAGTGGCATGTTTTCACTGGAGGCTCCCTTAGGCAGCCGCTGTATTTTTCCACTACGTGGATCACGCTGGAGATTAATTTTGGTTCAGCCAGTGCCTGCCAAGCAAAAAGCGAAGGCCCTAGCCCACGGGAAAGTCAGCGTGGCATCTGCCACAAACCCGACATCACCAGTACATTTCCAAGAAGGGAGATATTTGCGATAGTAAATTTCTAGGCTTTGATAGAAACGTGGGGTAGGGCTTGCTTTGAAAGGCATGAGCATGCTTGTCATCGGAAACCCAGCTGAGGAAATGGGCTTGCCAGCCCAGGTAAGTTCTTAGCACTGAGAACACAGGGATCTTTCAGATCCTGGGAGTCAAGTGGCAGACAGCGGGCGTGTTAGGGAAAACTCAAGGACACGGATTCTATGTCAAGACCTTGAACAATGGGGCTGGAGCAGGGCCACAGCACAGGATGCTCCTGGAGAAGTTGAATGGGATGTTTCCTTTTCTGCTTCCTACAGCACTTTGTCCAGAAATGTAGAGAGGGGAAGCAGGCACTAAGGGGCCAGCGAGCCGAGAGCCTGGCTGTTATTTAATGTAACATTATAGACTGGCTTATGGGGTGGTGGTAAATTACACCTCCTGTTTTAGCTTGTCAAGAGAGTAAAAATTCAGAATACTGTCCTCAAGTAAGTCAGATTTAATTGCTTGCTTATCTTTTCCAACAAAATGATGAAACCAGAGTAGCAGGTGACCTGGAGGCAGCTACCAAAAATGCTGTGTCTGTTCTCCAGAGCCTGAACAATGGTCAGATTGGGGATGGGGTACTGCAGGTGATTTCTTTAATGTGTTTGTTTACAGTGCTTGGACTTTTTTTTGCCATTCAATGTCTTATTTTCACAAAAATAAAAGCCTTTCCAAAAGAAAAAAGTTCAGTAAGAGGGGCAGGTGAGCAAACACAAAGCTTACAGAACTAGGAAACAAAACAGATGTGATTCCAGGTGCCCTCTTCTTGCCGGGCTGGTCTCAGCAAGTTCATTTGCAAGACACCTTGCTGGGTTTTTCTGGGGGTGGGTAGCACACACTGCCTTGCACACAGTAGGAACACATTCACCTCAAGTGTTTTGGAAAATGTCTGTCATCCTCATGACTCCAGCACGGCTCAGCGGAGGCTTTTTATACTATCCTGAGGAAGGTACTGGAAGGAAAGGCAACTAGGCAAACAACTGTTCCTTCCCCAGCTTTGGCTCTGGGGACACTTGGGCTCCCTGGGTGACACTGTTCAAAAAGGCCTGGGTGGGCACTTTGACCCAATACTAAGAGTCCAGTAACAGTACCCGGTTTTACATGACAGAGCTCACTTGTCAACCTCCCTCGCAGACCAGCCATTTCATGGGACTTCAGAGCCACCAAGGGGCATGGGACCAGACCTCACCACCACACACATTCTGCAGGCTCCTATCCAAATTCCTTCCTATTTCACTAGCAGGAGACGAATTGGGTGGATTGCCAAAGAAATACAGCATTGAGATTTCCATAGAAATGCCATAATTTATTCCATAGTATAAAAAAGTCATCCTTATGTAACAAAATGTCTTCTTAGAAGAAGAAATATATTATTTCGGGTCATAAATAATCAAACATACAACTGTTGGCAACTAAAAAAAAACCCAACACTGGTGTTTTCCATCAGTGCTGAAAACAAACCTGCTCAGGATGTATTTACAGGAAAGTACAGTACTCAAACACAAAAATTGAGGTATTTGGTTCTTCTAGGAGTAGACAATGACGTTTGTGAAGGCAAACACCTACACAAAAATAAATAAGGTATATTTGCATACGTATATGTGTCGTCAGGAATGATAATACTGGTAGGTATGTCAAGCATGAAGAGAGTCTACAAAAAACAGGGGCAAGCAAGAAACCAGCTCACACACTGAGTCCTTTCTCTCCTGTCCTGTTTTGTCACAGGGACTTGATGTACCCACTAAATATTGGTCCCGAATGTGCTGAGTTCAACAAACATCTTGATGCTAAGTCATCACTCTGACTGCTTGGGAACCCAGTGGAACTCAGGTGAAATTAAATAAATAAGGACTGCCTTTCAAGAGCCCCTTCCCAGGGTTACTGCACTTCTCCTCTGAGAGGGAGCCTGGAGTCCCGTGGGACGCGAAGCCCCTCACCACTTGTGGCCACTCAGCAGCTGGGAGAGGTCGTGATGGGACTCTGAAGGTAGCTCAGCGCACTGTTCGTGGAGTGGACGGGGATGGAGACGGGGAAGTTGAAGACGGTAGTGGTGGCAGCGCTGCGGTCCAGCACGGCCATGGCAGGGCTTCCAGCCTCGGCCGAGCAGTGCGGGGCCAGCACCTGGGACTCGAACTGCAGCAGCTGGCCCATGAAGCTGAAGTTGGGGGAGATGACACTCCGCCTCTGCTTCACGAACTCAAAGGCCTCGTCCAGCTTCACTCGGTTAGTCCGCATGAGGTAGGCGAGACAGATGGTGGCCGACCGGGAAATGCCCGCCTGGCAGTGGACAAATACCCTTCCCCCGGCGTTCTTGATGGAGTCTGGAAAATAAAGGGCGGCTGGTTATTTGGGGGCTCAGGAGAATGACCCTGAGCCCAGGTCTGAGGTTTCTAGGAAATGCCTATATGTCTCATCCAGAGATGACCAGTGTCACTGCATGCCATCACACAGACACTGTGGAGGCCATGTGGGTACTGTGCCAAGGACAGCAAGGGATTTAAACTCAGGCCGGTATTTCCAGACTGATCTTGGACAAGTCAATTCAACTTTCTGAGCCCCAGTTTACTCATCTGTAAAGTGGAATGTGAAATGCCAATTTTGCAGGATGTAGCCCACACCAGACTGACAGTTAATGTCTGGAAGAAGGTGCAGGAGAGTGTCATTTGAGTTCTCGCCATTTAGTTGGGCTCGGTGGCTAAAACGAGGAGCGAGGCAGAGAAGCCCCAAAGCCCTGGCACCCATTTCACTTACCTATGAAGTCGATGGCTTCGTTGAACCAGGAGCTGATGTCTGCCTTGTGGTTGTCCTCCACAGGGATGCTCTTGTACTGGTAGTGACCCTCAAAGTGGTTGGGACAATTGGCTGAGACATTGATCAAGGCAGTGATGCCCAAGGCATCCAGCATGTCCTTGCGGGAAGCGTGATAGGCACTGCCCAGGTACAGAAAGGGCAGGATCTCCACTGGGCCACCCTGAAATCCAGAAATATCCGACACTCAGCAAGCTTGCTCAAGGTCAAGGCCAGTGACCACAAAAACTTCCCGTCAGTTTCCCATACTAACTTCTAAGCGCTGTTATTGGAGAATAATTAAATAGGGAACTAAGCGCATCTGCTGGGCAGGGCTGCAAGTTCATTTCTGTCGTGCCAGCAAATCAATTCCGGCAGCCACCCAACCATGGACCAAGCCATATCCCTGTGTCCCCTCTGTGTCCCCCCTCCAAGCCATATCCCTGTATCCCTGTGTTATAAATAAAGCGGCAGGTCACTTTCTATATTCTCACTGGCACTGTTCCTCCAGGCCTTTGCCAGATCTCACTTCCACCCTCTGGCACAGGCCCCTACTAACCTGATCATAGAGTGGGGTGCTGCAGGAACTGCACCCCGATTCCGTGCTGTCAGGGACGCTAGTACTCAGGGGAAGGCTGAGCCCCATGGGGGTCGACTGTTTGCTGCACAGCTCCGGGCAGGAAGCAGAAAAAGCTTCGTATCCTCCTGGAAACACAAAGACAGATTTTTTTCCCATTAGTACCGCCGGGACAGGACACCTTCACACAACTCCCCCACCCACCACGGGCTGGAAGTTCACATGCCAGAGCAAAGCTTTGTTCCTAGAGTCGAACAAAGCCAGTGACAAGTCCCAGAGATCCCCCCCGGCGCCCACGATCAGCAGGAGAGGGCCGGGGTCCCCGGCAAGACTTCGGGGCGCGCGGCCCGCCCAGCCGGCCCGAGCGCGTACCTTTGAGGAAG